>NW_027442611.1:0-95426 GCF_048569485.1 Anomaloglossus baeobatrachus | reverse complement strand
AAATACCACTAAAAGTTTTGTTTGGTTATATTGCAATCCCGAGATAATCGTCTCCATGCTCCAAATCCATTTTAAAGCCATTTTTAAGGCATTTCGCGCATACATGAAATGAACACATTTTTCTCCAAAACTATAACAGATGCAAGCTTGTCCTGTTTGGTGGAGATGATATTTAATTAAAACTAAGTTAGAAAATCCACTAAAAGTTTTGTTTGGTTATCTTGCAATCCCGAGATAATCGTCTCCATGCTCCAAATCCATTTTAAAGCCATTTTTAAGGCATTTCGCGCATACATGAAATGAACACATTTTTCTCCAAAACTATAACAGATGCAAGCTTGTCCTGTTTGGTGGAGATGATATTTAATAAAATAAGTAGAAATCCACTAAAAGTTTTGTTTGGTTATATTGCAATCCCGAGAGTAATCGTCTCCATGCTCCAAATCCATTTTAAAGCCATTTTTAAGGCATTTCGCGCATACATGAAATGAACACATTTTTCTCCAAAACTATAACAGATGCAAGCTTGTCCTGTTTGGTGGAGATGATATTTAATAAAATAAGTAGAAATCCACTAAAAGTTTTGTTTGGTTATCTTGCAATCCCGAGATAATCGTCTCCATGCTCCAAATCCATTTTAAAGCCATTTTTAAGGCATTTCGCGCATACATGAAATGAACACATTTTTCTCCAAAACTATAACAGATGCAAGCTTGTCCTGTTTGGTGGAGATGATATTTAATAAAATAAGTAGAAATCCACTAAAAGTTTTGTTTGGTTATCTTGCAATCCCGAGAGTAATCGTCTCCATGCTCCAAATCCATTTTAAAGCCATTTTTAAGGCATTTCGCGCATACATGAAATGAACACATTTTTCTCCAAAACTATAACAGATGCAAGCTTGTCCTGTTTGGTGGAGATGATATTTAATAAAATAAGTAGAAATCCACTAAAAGTTTTGTTTGGTTATCTTGCAATCCCGAGATAATCGTCTCCATGCTCCAAATCCATTTTAAAGCCATTTTTAAGGCATTTCGCGCATACATGAAATGAACACATTTTTCTCCAAAACTATAACAGATGCAAGCTTGTCCTGTTTGGTGGAGATGATATTTAATAAAATAAGTAGAAATCCACTAAAAGTTTTGTTTGGTTATCTTGCAATCCCGAGATAATCGTCTCCATGCTCCAAATCCATTTTAAAGCCATTTTTAAGGCATTTCGCGCATACATGAAATGAACACATTTTTCTCCAAAACTATAACAGATGCAAGCTTGTCCTGTTTGGTGGAGATGATATTTAATAAAATAAGTAGAAATCCACTAAAAGTTTTGTTTGGTTATCTTGCAATCCCGAGATAATCGTCTCCATGCTCCAAATCCATTTTAAAGCCATTTTTAAGGCATTTCGCGCATACATGAAATGAACACATTTTTCTCCAAAACTATAACAGATGCAAGCTTGTCCTGTTTGGTGGAGATGATATTTAATAAAATAAGTAGAAATCCACTAAAAGTTTTGTTTGGTTATCTTGCAATCCCGAGATAATCGTCTCCATGCTCCAAATCCATTTTAAAGCCATTTTTAAGGCATTTCGCGCATACATGAAATGAACACATTTTTCTCCAAAACTATAACAGATGCAAGCTTGTCCTGTTTGGTGGAGATGATATTTAATAAAATAAGTAGAAATCCACTAAAAGTTTTGTTTGGTTATCTTGCAATCCCGAGATAATCGTCTCCATGCTCCAAATCCATTTTAAAGCCATTTTTAAGGCATTTCGCGCATACATGAAATGAACACATTTTTCTCCAAAACTATAACAGATGCAAGCTTGTCCTGTTTGGTGGAGATGATATTTAATAAAATAAGTAGAAATCCACTAAAAGTTTTGTTTGGTTATCTTGCAATCCCGAGATAATCGTCTCCATGCTCCAAATCCATTTTAAAGCCATTTTTAAGGCATTTCGCGCATACATGAAATGAACACATTTTTCTCCAAAACTATAACAGATGCAAGCTTGTCCTGTTTGGTGGAGATGATATTTAATAAAATAAGTAGAAATCCACTAAAAGTTTTGTTTGGTTATCTTGCAATCCCGAGATAATCGTCTCCATGCTCCAAATCCATTTTAAAGCCATTTTTAAGGCATTTCGCGCATACATGAAATGAACACATTTTTCTCCAAAACTATAACAGATGCAAGCTTGTCCTGTTTGGTGGAGATGATATTTAATAAAATAAGTAGAAATCCACTAAAAGTTTTGTTTGGTTATCTTGCAATCCCGAGATAATCGTCTCCATGCTCCAAATCCATTTTAAAGCCATTTTTAAGGCATTTCGCGCATACATGAAATGAACACATTTTTCTCCAAAACTATAACAGATGCAAGCTTGTCCTGTTTGGTGGAGATGATATTTAATAAAATAAGTAGAAATCCACTAAAAGTTTTGTTTGGTTATCTTGCAATCCCGAGATAATCGTCTCCATGCTCCAAATCCATTTTAAAGCCATTTTTAAGGCATTTCGCGCATACATGAAATGAACACATTTTTCTCCAAAACTATAACAGATGCAAGCTTGTCCTGTTTGGTGGAGATGATATTTAATAAAATAAGTAGAAATCCACTAAAAGTTTTGTTTGGTTATCTTGCAATCCCGAGATAATCGTCTCCATGCTCCAAATCCATTTTAAAGCCATTTTTAAGGCATTTCGCGCATACATGAAATGAACACATTTTTCTCCAAAACTATAACAGATGCAAGCTTGTCCTGTTTGGTGGAGATGATATTTAATAAAATAAGTAGAAATCCACTAAAAGTTTTGTTTGGTTATCTTGCAATCCCGAGATAATCGTCTCCATGCTCCAAATCCATTTTAAAGCCATTTTTAAGGCATTTCGCGCATACATGAAATGAACACATTTTTCTCCAAAACTATAACAGATGCAAGCTTGTCCTGTTTGGTGGAGATGATATTTAATAAAATAAGTAGAAATCCACTAAAAGTTTTGTTTGGTTATCTTGCAATCCCGAGATAATCGTCTCCATGCTCCAAATCCATTTTAAAGCCATTTTTAAGGCATTTCGCGCATACATGAAATGAACACATTTTTCTCCAAAACTATAACAGATGCAAGCTTGTCCTGTTTGGTGGAGATGATATTTAATAAAATAAGTAGAAATCCACTAAAAGTTTTGTTTGGTTATCTTGCAATCCCGAGATAATCGTCTCCATGCTCCAAATCCATTTTAAAGCCATTTTTAAGGCATTTCGCGCATACATGAAATGAACACATTTTTCTCCAAAACTATAACAGATGCAAGCTTGTCCTGTTTGGTGGAGATGATATTTAATAAAATAAGTAGAAATCCACTAAAAGTTTTGTTTGGTTATCTTGCAATCCCGAGATAATCGTCTCCATGCTCCAAATCCATTTTAAAGCCATTTTTAAGGCATTTCGCGCATACATGAAATGAACACATTTTTCTCCAAAACTATAACAGATGCAAGCTTGTCCTGTTTGGTGGAGATGATATTTAATAAAATAAGTAGAAATCCACTAAAAGTTTTGTTTGGTTATCTTGCAATCCCGAGATAATCGTCTCCATGCTCCAAATCCATTTTAAAGCCATTTTTAAGGCATTTCGCGCATACATGAAATGAACACATTTTTCTCCAAAACTATAACAGATGCAAGCTTGTCCTGTTTGGTGGAGATGATATTTAATAAAATAAGTAGAAATCCACTAAAAGTTTTGTTTGGTTATCTTGCAATCCCGAGATAATCGTCTCCATGCTCCAAATCCATTTTAAAGCCATTTTTAAGGCATTTCGCGCATACATGAAATGAACACATTTTTCTCCAAAACTATAACAGATGCAAGCTTGTCCTGTTTGGTGGAGATGATATTTAATAAAATAAGTAGAAATCCACTAAAAGTTTTGTTTGGTTATCTTGCAATCCCGAGATAATCGTCTCCATGCTCCAAATCCATTTTAAAGCCATTTTTAAGGCATTTCGCGCATACATGAAATGAACACATTTTTCTCCAAAACTATAACAGATGCAAGCTTGTCCTGTTTGGTGGAGATGATATTTAATAAAATAAGTAGAAATCCACTAAAAGTTTTGTTTGGTTATCTTGCAATCCCGAGATAATCGTCTCCATGCTCCAAATCCATTTTAAAGCCATTTTTAAGGCATTTCGCGCATACATGAAATGAACACATTTTTCTCCAAAACTATAACAGATGCAAGCTTGTCCTGTTTGGTGGAGATGATATTTAATAAAATAAGTAGAAATCCACTAAAAGTTTTGTTTGGTTATCTTGCAATCCCGAGATAATCGTCTCCATGCTCCAAATCCATTTTAAAGCCATTTTTAAGGCATTTCGCGCATACATGAAATGAACACATTTTTCTCCAAAACTATAACAGATGCAAGCTTGTCCTGTTTGGTGGAGATGATATTTAATAAAATAAGTAGAAATCCACTAAAAGTTTTGTTTGGTTATCTTGCAATCCCGAGATAATCGTCTCCATGCTCCAAATCCATTTTAAAGCCATTTTTAAGGCATTTCGCGCATACATGAAATGAACACATTTTTCTCCAAAACTATAACAGATGCAAGCTTGTCCTGTTTGGTGGAGATGATATTTAATAAAATAAGTAGAAATCCACTAAAAGTTTTGTTTGGTTATCTTGCAATCCCGAGATAATCGTCTCCATGCTCCAAATCCATTTTAAAGCCATTTTTAAGGCATTTCGCGCATACATGAAATGAACACATTTTTCTCCAAAACTATAACAGATGCAAGCTTGTCCTGTTTGGTGGAGATGATATTTAATAAAATAAGTAGAAATCCACTAAAAGTTTTGTTTGGTTATCTTGCAATCCCGAGATAATCGTCTCCATGCTCCAAATCCATTTTAAAGCCATTTTTAAGGCATTTCGCGCATACATGAAATGAACACATTTTTCTCCAAAACTATAACAGATGCAAGCTTGTCCTGTTTGGTGGAGATGATATTTAATAAAATAAGTAGAAATCCACTAAAAGTTTTGTTTGGTTATCTTGCAATCCCGAGATAATCGTCTCCATGCTCCAAATCCATTTTAAAGCCATTTTTAAGGCATTTCGCGCATACATGAAATGAACACATTTTTCTCCAAAACTATAACAGATGCAAGCTTGTCCTGTTTGGTGGAGATGATATTTAATAAAATAAGTAGAAATCCACTAAAAGTTTTGTTTGGTTATCTTGCAATCCCGAGATAATCGTCTCCATGCTCCAAATCCATTTTAAAGCCATTTTTAAGGCATTTCGCGCATACATGAAATGAACACATTTTTCTCCAAAACTATAACAGATGCAAGCTTGTCCTGTTTGGTGGAGATGATATTTAATAAAATAAGTAGAAATCCACTAAAAGTTTTGTTTGGTTATCTTGCAATCCCGAGATAATCGTCTCCATGCTCCAAATCCATTTTAAAGCCATTTTTAAGGCATTTCGCGCATACATGAAATGAACACATTTTTCTCCAAAACTATAACAGATGCAAGCTTGTCCTGTTTGGTGGAGATGATATTTAATAAAATAAGTAGAAATCCACTAAAAGTTTTGTTTGGTTATCTTGCAATCCCGAGATAATCGTCTCCATGCTCCAAATCCATTTTAAAGCCATTTTTAAGGCATTTCGCGCATACATGAAATGAACACATTTTTCTCCAAAACTATAACAGATGCAAGCTTGTCCTGTTTGGTGGAGATGATATTTAATAAAATAAGTAGAAATCCACTAAAAGTTTTGTTTGGTTATCTTGCAATCCCGAGATAATCGTCTCCATGCTCCAAATCCATTTTAAAGCCATTTTTAAGGCATTTCGCGCATACATGAAATGAACACATTTTTCTCCAAAACTATAACAGATGCAAGCTTGTCCTGTTTGGTGGAGATGATATTTAATAAAATAAGTAGAAATCCACTAAAAGTTTTGTTTGGTTATCTTGCAATCCCGAGATAATCGTCTCCATGCTCCAAATCCATTTTAAAGCCATTTTTAAGGCATTTCGCGCATACATGAAATGAACACATTTTTCTCCAAAACTATAACAGATGCAAGCTTGTCCTGTTTGGTGGAGATGATATTTAATAAAATAAGTAGAAATCCACTAAAAGTTTTGTTTGGTTATCTTGCAATCCCGAGATAATCGTCTCCATGCTCCAAATCCATTTTAAAGCCATTTTTAAGGCATTTCGCGCATACATGAAATGAACACATTTTTCTCCAAAACTATAACAGATGCAAGCTTGTCCTGTTTGGTGGAGATGATATTTAATAAAATAAGTAGAAATCCACTAAAAGTTTTGTTTGGTTATCTTGCAATCCCGAGATAATCGTCTCCATGCTCCAAATCCATTTTAAAGCCATTTTTAAGGCATTTCGCGCATACATGAAATGAACACATTTTTCTCCAAAACTATAACAGATGCAAGCTTGTCCTGTTTGGTGGAGATGATATTTAATAAAATAAGTAGAAATCCACTAAAAGTTTTGTTTGGTTATCTTGCAATCCCGAGATAATCGTCTCCATGCTCCAAATCCATTTTAAAGCCATTTTTAAGGCATTTCGCGCATACATGAAATGAACACATTTTTCTCCAAAACTATAACAGATGCAAGCTTGTCCTGTTTGGTGGAGATGATATTTAATAAAATAAGTAGAAATCCACTAAAAGTTTTGTTTGGTTATCTTGCAATCCCGAGATAATCGTCTCCATGCTCCAAATCCATTTTAAAGCCATTTTTAAGGCATTTCGCGCATACATGAAATGAACACATTTTTCTCCAAAACTATAACAGATGCAAGCTTGTCCTGTTTGGTGGAGATGATATTTAATAAAATAAGTAGAAATCCACTAAAAGTTTTGTTTGGTTATCTTGCAATCCCGAGATAATCGTCTCCATGCTCCAAATCCATTTTAAAGCCATTTTTAAGGCATTTCGCGCATACATGAAATGAACACATTTTTCTCCAAAACTATAACAGATGCAAGCTTGTCCTGTTTGGTGGAGATGATATTTAATAAAATAAGTAGAAATCCACTAAAAGTTTTGTTTGGTTATCTTGCAATCCCGAGATAATCGTCTCCATGCTCCAAATCCATTTTAAAGCCATTTTTAAGGCATTTCGCGCATACATGAAATGAACACATTTTTCTCCAAAACTATAACAGATGCAAGCTTGTCCTGTTTGGTGGAGATGATATTTAATAAAATAAGTAGAAATCCACTAAAAGTTTTGTTTGGTTATCTTGCAATCCCGAGATAATCGTCTCCATGCTCCAAATCCATTTTAAAGCCATTTTTAAGGCATTTCGCGCATACATGAAATGAACACATTTTTCTCCAAAACTATAACAGATGCAAGCTTGTCCTGTTTGGTGGAGATGATATTTAATAAAATAAGTAGAAATCCACTAAAAGTTTTGTTTGGTTATCTTGCAATCCCGAGATAATCGTCTCCATGCTCCAAATCCATTTTAAAGCCATTTTTAAGGCATTTCGCGCATACATGAAATGAACACATTTTTCTCCAAAACTATAACAGATGCAAGCTTGTCCTGTTTGGTGGAGATGATATTTAATAAAATAAGTAGAAATCCACTAAAAGTTTTGTTTGGTTATCTTGCAATCCCGAGATAATCGTCTCCATGCTCCAAATCCATTTTAAAGCCATTTTTAAGGCATTTCGCGCATACATGAAATGAACACATTTTTCTCCAAAACTATAACAGATGCAAGCTTGTCCTGTTTGGTGGAGATGATATTTAATAAAATAAGTAGAAATCCACTAAAAGTTTTGTTTGGTTATCTTGCAATCCCGAGATAATCGTCTCCATGCTCCAAATCCATTTTAAAGCCATTTTTAAGGCATTTCGCGCATACATGAAATGAACACATTTTTCTCCAAAACTATAACAGATGCAAGCTTGTCCTGTTTGGTGGAGATGATATTTAATAAAATAAGTAGAAATCCACTAAAAGTTTTGTTTGGTTATCTTGCAATCCCGAGATAATCGTCTCCATGCTCCAAATCCATTTTAAAGCCATTTTTAAGGCATTTCGCGCATACATGAAATGAACACATTTTTCTCCAAAACTATAACAGATGCAAGCTTGTCCTGTTTGGTGGAGATGATATTTAATAAAATAAGTAGAAATCCACTAAAAGTTTTGTTTGGTTATCTTGCAATCCCGAGATAATCGTCTCCATGCTCCAAATCCATTTTAAAGCCATTTTTAAGGCATTTCGCGCATACATGAAATGAACACATTTTTCTCCAAAACTATAACAGATGCAAGCTTGTCCTGTTTGGTGGAGATGATATTTAATAAAATAAGTAGAAATCCACTAAAAGTTTTGTTTGGTTATCTTGCAATCCCGAGATAATCGTCTCCATGCTCCAAATCCATTTTAAAGCCATTTTTAAGGCATTTCGCGCATACATGAAATGAACACATTTTTCTCCAAAACTATAACAGATGCAAGCTTGTCCTGTTTGGTGGAGATGATATTTAATAAAATAAGTAGAAATCCACTAAAAGTTTTGTTTGGTTATCTTGCAATCCCGAGATAATCGTCTCCATGCTCCAAATCCATTTTAAAGCCATTTTTAAGGCATTTCGCGCATACATGAAATGAACACATTTTTCTCCAAAACTATAACAGATGCAAGCTTGTCCTGTTTGGTGGAGATGATATTTAATAAAATAAGTAGAAATCCACTAAAAGTTTTGTTTGGTTATCTTGCAATCCCGAGATAATCGTCTCCATGCTCCAAATCCATTTTAAAGCCATTTTTAAGGCATTTCGCGCATACATGAAATGAACACATTTTTCTCCAAAACTATAACAGATGCAAGCTTGTCCTGTTTGGTGGAGATGATATTTAATAAAATAAGTAGAAATCCACTAAAAGTTTTGTTTGGTTATCTTGCAATCCCGAGATAATCGTCTCCATGCTCCAAATCCATTTTAAAGCCATTTTTAAGGCATTTCGCGCATACATGAAATGAACACATTTTTCTCCAAAACTATAACAGATGCAAGCTTGTCCTGTTTGGTGGAGATGATATTTAATAAAATAAGTAGAAATCCACTAAAAGTTTTGTTTGGTTATCTTGCAATCCCGAGATAATCGTCTCCATGCTCCAAATCCATTTTAAAGCCATTTTTAAGGCATTTCGCGCATACATGAAATGAACACATTTTTCTCCAAAACTATAACAGATGCAAGCTTGTCCTGTTTGGTGGAGATGATATTTAATAAAATAAGTAGAAATCCACTAAAAGTTTTGTTTGGTTATCTTGCAATCCCGAGATAATCGTCTCCATGCTCCAAATCCATTTTAAAGCCATTTTTAAGGCATTTCGCGCATACATGAAATGAACACATTTTTCTCCAAAACTATAACAGATGCAAGCTTGTCCTGTTTGGTGGAGATGATATTTAATAAAATAAGTAGAAATCCACTAAAAGTTTTGTTTGGTTATCTTGCAATCCCGAGATAATCGTCTCCATGCTCCAAATCCATTTTAAAGCCATTTTTAAGGCATTTCGCGCATACATGAAATGAACACATTTTTCTCCAAAACTATAACAGATGCAAGCTTGTCCTGTTTGGTGGAGATGATATTTAATAAAATAAGTAGAAATCCACTAAAAGTTTTGTTTGGTTATCTTGCAATCCCGAGATAATCGTCTCCATGCTCCAAATCCATTTTAAAGCCATTTTTAAGGCATTTCGCGCATACATGAAATGAACACATTTTTCTCCAAAACTATAACAGATGCAAGCTTGTCCTGTTTGGTGGAGATGATATTTAATAAAATAAGTAGAAATCCACTAAAAGTTTTGTTTGGTTATCTTGCAATCCCGAGATAATCGTCTCCATGCTCCAAATCCATTTTAAAGCCATTTTTAAGGCATTTCGCGCATACATGAAATGAACACATTTTTCTCCAAAACTATAACAGATGCAAGCTTGTCCTGTTTGGTGGAGATGATATTTAATAAAATAAGTAGAAATCCACTAAAAGTTTTGTTTGGTTATCTTGCAATCCCGAGATAATCGTCTCCATGCTCCAAATCCATTTTAAAGCCATTTTTAAGGCATTTCGCGCATACATGAAATGAACACATTTTTCTCCAAAACTATAACAGATGCAAGCTTGTCCTGTTTGGTGGAGATGATATTTAATAAAATAAGTAGAAATCCACTAAAAGTTTTGTTTGGTTATCTTGCAATCCCGAGATAATCGTCTCCATGCTCCAAATCCATTTTAAAGCCATTTTTAAGGCATTTCGCGCATACATGAAATGAACACATTTTTCTCCAAAACTATAACAGATGCAAGCTTGTCCTGTTTGGTGGAGATGATATTTAATAAAATAAGTAGAAATCCACTAAAAGTTTTGTTTGGTTATCTTGCAATCCCGAGATAATCGTCTCCATGCTCCAAATCCATTTTAAAGCCATTTTTAAGGCATTTCGCGCATACATGAAATGAACACATTTTTCTCCAAAACTATAACAGATGCAAGCTTGTCCTGTTTGGTGGAGATGATATTTAATAAAATAAGTAGAAATCCACTAAAAGTTTTGTTTGGTTATCTTGCAATCCCGAGATAATCGTCTCCATGCTCCAAATCCATTTTAAAGCCATTTTTAAGGCATTTCGCGCATACATGAAATGAACACATTTTTCTCCAAAACTATAACAGATGCAAGCTTGTCCTGTTTGGTGGAGATGATATTTAATAAAATAAGTAGAAATCCACTAAAAGTTTTGTTTGGTTATCTTGCAATCCCGAGATAATCGTCTCCATGCTCCAAATCCATTTTAAAGCCATTTTTAAGGCATTTCGCGCATACATGAAATGAACACATTTTTCTCCAAAACTATAACAGATGCAAGCTTGTCCTGTTTGGTGGAGATGATATTTAATAAAATAAGTAGAAATCCACTAAAAGTTTTGTTTGGTTATCTTGCAATCCCGAGATAATCGTCTCCATGCTCCAAATCCATTTTAAAGCCATTTTTAAGGCATTTCGCGCATACATGAAATGAACACATTTTTCTCCAAAACTATAACAGATGCAAGCTTGTCCTGTTTGGTGGAGATGATATTTAATAAAATAAGTAGAAATCCACTAAAAGTTTTGTTTGGTTATCTTGCAATCCCGAGATAATCGTCTCCATGCTCCAAATCCATTTTAAAGCCATTTTTAAGGCATTTCGCGCATACATGAAATGAACACATTTTTCTCCAAAACTATAACAGATGCAAGCTTGTCCTGTTTGGTGGAGATGATATTTAATAAAATAAGTAGAAATCCACTAAAAGTTTTGTTTGGTTATCTTGCAATCCCGAGATAATCGTCTCCATGCTCCAAATCCATTTTAAAGCCATTTTTAAGGCATTTCGCGCATACATGAAATGAACACATTTTTCTCCAAAACTATAACAGATGCAAGCTTGTCCTGTTTGGTGGAGATGATATTTAATAAAATAAGTAGAAATCCACTAAAAGTTTTGTTTGGTTATCTTGCAATCCCGAGATAATCGTCTCCATGCTCCAAATCCATTTTAAAGCCATTTTTAAGGCATTTCGCGCATACATGAAATGAACACATTTTTCTCCAAAACTATAACAGATGCAAGCTTGTCCTGTTTGGTGGAGATGATATTTAATAAAATAAGTAGAAATCCACTAAAAGTTTTGTTTGGTTATCTTGCAATCCCGAGATAATCGTCTCCATGCTCCAAATCCATTTTAAAGCCATTTTTAAGGCATTTCGCGCATACATGAAATGAACACATTTTTCTCCAAAACTATAACAGATGCAAGCTTGTCCTGTTTGGTGGAGATGATATTTAATAAAATAAGTAGAAATCCACTAAAAGTTTTGTTTGGTTATCTTGCAATCCCGAGATAATCGTCTCCATGCTCCAAATCCATTTTAAAGCCATTTTTAAGGCATTTCGCGCATACATGAAATGAACACATTTTTCTCCAAAACTATAACAGATGCAAGCTTGTCCTGTTTGGTGGAGATGATATTTAATAAAATAAGTAGAAATCCACTAAAAGTTTTGTTTGGTTATCTTGCAATCCCGAGATAATCGTCTCCATGCTCCAAATCCATTTTAAAGCCATTTTTAAGGCATTTCGCGCATACATGAAATGAACACATTTTTCTCCAAAACTATAACAGATGCAAGCTTGTCCTGTTTGGTGGAGATGATATTTAATAAAATAAGTAGAAATCCACTAAAAGTTTTGTTTGGTTATCTTGCAATCCCGAGATAATCGTCTCCATGCTCCAAATCCATTTTAAAGCCATTTTTAAGGCATTTCGCGCATACATGAAATGAACACATTTTTCTCCAAAACTATAACAGATGCAAGCTTGTCCTGTTTGGTGGAGATGATATTTAATAAAATAAGTAGAAATCCACTAAAAGTTTTGTTTGGTTATCTTGCAATCCCGAGATAATCGTCTCCATGCTCCAAATCCATTTTAAAGCCATTTTTAAGGCATTTCGCGCATACATGAAATGAACACATTTTTCTCCAAAACTATAACAGATGCAAGCTTGTCCTGTTTGGTGGAGATGATATTTAATAAAATAAGTAGAAATCCACTAAAAGTTTTGTTTGGTTATCTTGCAATCCCGAGATAATCGTCTCCATGCTCCAAATCCATTTTAAAGCCATTTTTAAGGCATTTCGCGCATACATGAAATGAACACATTTTTCTCCAAAACTATAACAGATGCAAGCTTGTCCTGTTTGGTGGAGATGATATTTAATAAAATAAGTAGAAATCCACTAAAAGTTTTGTTTGGTTATCTTGCAATCCCGAGATAATCGTCTCCATGCTCCAAATCCATTTTAAAGCCATTTTTAAGGCATTTCGCGCATACATGAAATGAACACATTTTTCTCCAAAACTATAACAGATGCAAGCTTGTCCTGTTTGGTGGAGATGATATTTAATAAAATAAGTAGAAATCCACTAAAAGTTTTGTTTGGTTATCTTGCAATCCCGAGATAATCGTCTCCATGCTCCAAATCCATTTTAAAGCCATTTTTAAGGCATTTCGCGCATACATGAAATGAACACATTTTTCTCCAAAACTATAACAGATGCAAGCTTGTCCTGTTTGGTGGAGATGATATTTAATAAAATAAGTAGAAATCCACTAAAAGTTTTGTTTGGTTATCTTGCAATCCCGAGATAATCGTCTCCATGCTCCAAATCCATTTTAAAGCCATTTTTAAGGCATTTCGCGCATACATGAAATGAACACATTTTTCTCCAAAACTATAACAGATGCAAGCTTGTCCTGTTTGGTGGAGATGATATTTAATAAAATAAGTAGAAATCCACTAAAAGTTTTGTTTGGTTATCTTGCAATCCCGAGATAATCGTCTCCATGCTCCAAATCCATTTTAAAGCCATTTTTAAGGCATTTCGCGCATACATGAAATGAACACATTTTTCTCCAAAACTATAACAGATGCAAGCTTGTCCTGTTTGGTGGAGATGATATTTAATAAAATAAGTAGAAATCCACTAAAAGTTTTGTTTGGTTATCTTGCAATCCCGAGATAATCGTCTCCATGCTCCAAATCCATTTTAAAGCCATTTTTAAGGCATTTCGCGCATACATGAAATGAACACATTTTTCTCCAAAACTATAACAGATGCAAGCTTGTCCTGTTTGGTGGAGATGATATTTAATAAAATAAGTAGAAATCCACTAAAAGTTTTGTTTGGTTATCTTGCAATCCCGAGATAATCGTCTCCATGCTCCAAATCCATTTTAAAGCCATTTTTAAGGCATTTCGCGCATACATGAAATGAACACATTTTTCTCCAAAACTATAACAGATGCAAGCTTGTCCTGTTTGGTGGAGATGATATTTAATAAAATAAGTAGAAATCCACTAAAAGTTTTGTTTGGTTATCTTGCAATCCCGAGATAATCGTCTCCATGCTCCAAATCCATTTTAAAGCCATTTTTAAGGCATTTCGCGCATACATGAAATGAACACATTTTTCTCCAAAACTATAACAGATGCAAGCTTGTCCTGTTTGGTGGAGATGATATTTAATAAAATAAGTAGAAATCCACTAAAAGTTTTGTTTGGTTATCTTGCAATCCCGAGATAATCGTCTCCATGCTCCAAATCCATTTTAAAGCCATTTTTAAGGCATTTCGCGCATACATGAAATGAACACATTTTTCTCCAAAACTATAACAGATGCAAGCTTGTCCTGTTTGGTGGAGATGATATTTAATAAAATAAGTAGAAATCCACTAAAAGTTTTGTTTGGTTATCTTGCAATCCCGAGATAATCGTCTCCATGCTCCAAATCCATTTTAAAGCCATTTTTAAGGCATTTCGCGCATACATGAAATGAACACATTTTTCTCCAAAACTATAACAGATGCAAGCTTGTCCTGTTTGGTGGAGATGATATTTAATAAAATAAGTAGAAATCCACTAAAAGTTTTGTTTGGTTATCTTGCAATCCCGAGATAATCGTCTCCATGCTCCAAATCCATTTTAAAGCCATTTTTAAGGCATTTCGCGCATACATGAAATGAACACATTTTTCTCCAAAACTATAACAGATGCAAGCTTGTCCTGTTTGGTGGAGATGATATTTAATAAAATAAGTAGAAATCCACTAAAAGTTTTGTTTGGTTATCTTGCAATCCCGAGATAATCGTCTCCATGCTCCAAATCCATTTTAAAGCCATTTTTAAGGCATTTCGCGCATACATGAAATGAACACATTTTTCTCCAAAACTATAACAGATGCAAGCTTGTCCTGTTTGGTGGAGATGATATTTAATAAAATAAGTAGAAATCCACTAAAAGTTTTGTTTGGTTATCTTGCAATCCCGAGATAATCGTCTCCATGCTCCAAATCCATTTTAAAGCCATTTTTAAGGCATTTCGCGCATACATGAAATGAACACATTTTTCTCCAAAACTATAACAGATGCAAGCTTGTCCTGTTTGGTGGAGATGATATTTAATAAAATAAGTAGAAATCCACTAAAAGTTTTGTTTGGTTATCTTGCAATCCCGAGATAATCGTCTCCATGCTCCAAATCCATTTTAAAGCCATTTTTAAGGCATTTCGCGCATACATGAAATGAACACATTTTTCTCCAAAACTATAACAGATGCAAGCTTGTCCTGTTTGGTGGAGATGATATTTAATAAAATAAGTAGAAATCCACTAAAAGTTTTGTTTGGTTATCTTGCAATCCCGAGATAATCGTCTCCATGCTCCAAATCCATTTTAAAGCCATTTTTAAGGCATTTCGCGCATACATGAAATGAACACATTTTTCTCCAAAACTATAACAGATGCAAGCTTGTCCTGTTTGGTGGAGATGATATTTAATAAAATAAGTAGAAATCCACTAAAAGTTTTGTTTGGTTATCTTGCAATCCCGAGATAATCGTCTCCATGCTCCAAATCCATTTTAAAGCCATTTTTAAGGCATTTCGCGCATACATGAAATGAACACATTTTTCTCCAAAACTATAACAGATGCAAGCTTGTCCTGTTTGGTGGAGATGATATTTAATAAAATAAGTAGAAATCCACTAAAAGTTTTGTTTGGTTATCTTGCAATCCCGAGATAATCGTCTCCATGCTCCAAATCCATTTTAAAGCCATTTTTAAGGCATTTCGCGCATACATGAAATGAACACATTTTTCTCCAAAACTATAACAGATGCAAGCTTGTCCTGTTTGGTGGAGATGATATTTAATAAAATAAGTAGAAATCCACTAAAAGTTTTGTTTGGTTATCTTGCAATCCCGAGATAATCGTCTCCATGCTCCAAATCCATTTTAAAGCCATTTTTAAGGCATTTCGCGCATACATGAAATGAACACATTTTTCTCCAAAACTATAACAGATGCAAGCTTGTCCTGTTTGGTGGAGATGATATTTAATAAAATAAGTAGAAATCCACTAAAAGTTTTGTTTGGTTATCTTGCAATCCCGAGATAATCGTCTCCATGCTCCAAATCCATTTTAAAGCCATTTTTAAGGCATTTCGCGCATACATGAAATGAACACATTTTTCTCCAAAACTATAACAGATGCAAGCTTGTCCTGTTTGGTGGAGATGATATTTAATAAAATAAGTAGAAATCCACTAAAAGTTTTGTTTGGTTATCTTGCAATCCCGAGATAATCGTCTCCATGCTCCAAATCCATTTTAAAGCCATTTTTAAGGCATTTCGCGCATACATGAAATGAACACATTTTTCTCCAAAACTATAACAGATGCAAGCTTGTCCTGTTTGGTGGAGATGATATTTAATAAAATAAGTAGAAATCCACTAAAAGTTTTGTTTGGTTATCTTGCAATCCCGAGATAATCGTCTCCATGCTCCAAATCCATTTTAAAGCCATTTTTAAGGCATTTCGCGCATACATGAAATGAACACATTTTTCTCCAAAACTATAACAGATGCAAGCTTGTCCTGTTTGGTGGAGATGATATTTAATAAAATAAGTAGAAATCCACTAAAAGTTTTGTTTGGTTATCTTGCAATCCCGAGATAATCGTCTCCATGCTCCAAATCCATTTTAAAGCCATTTTTAAGGCATTTCGCGCATACATGAAATGAACACATTTTTCTCCAAAACTATAACAGATGCAAGCTTGTCCTGTTTGGTGGAGATGATATTTAATAAAATAAGTAGAAATCCACTAAAAGTTTTGTTTGGTTATCTTGCAATCCCGAGATAATCGTCTCCATGCTCCAAATCCATTTTAAAGCCATTTTTAAGGCATTTCGCGCATACATGAAATGAACACATTTTTCTCCAAAACTATAACAGATGCAAGCTTGTCCTGTTTGGTGGAGATGATATTTAATAAAATAAGTAGAAATCCACTAAAAGTTTTGTTTGGTTATCTTGCAATCCCGAGATAATCGTCTCCATGCTCCAAATCCATTTTAAAGCCATTTTTAAGGCATTTCGCGCATACATGAAATGAACACATTTTTCTCCAAAACTATAACAGATGCAAGCTTGTCCTGTTTGGTGGAGATGATATTTAATAAAATAAGTAGAAATCCACTAAAAGTTTTGTTTGGTTATCTTGCAATCCCGAGATAATCGTCTCCATGCTCCAAATCCATTTTAAAGCCATTTTTAAGGCATTTCGCGCATACATGAAATGAACACATTTTTCTCCAAAACTATAACAGATGCAAGCTTGTCCTGTTTGGTGGAGATGATATTTAATAAAATAAGTAGAAATCCACTAAAAGTTTTGTTTGGTTATCTTGCAATCCCGAGATAATCGTCTCCATGCTCCAAATCCATTTTAAAGCCATTTTTAAGGCATTTCGCGCATACATGAAATGAACACATTTTTCTCCAAAACTATAACAGATGCAAGCTTGTCCTGTTTGGTGGAGATGATATTTAATAAAATAAGTAGAAATCCACTAAAAGTTTTGTTTGGTTATCTTGCAATCCCGAGATAATCGTCTCCATGCTCCAAATCCATTTTAAAGCCATTTTTAAGGCATTTCGCGCATACATGAAATGAACACATTTTTCTCCAAAACTATAACAGATGCAAGCTTGTCCTGTTTGGTGGAGATGATATTTAATAAAATAAGTAGAAATCCACTAAAAGTTTTGTTTGGTTATCTTGCAATCCCGAGATAATCGTCTCCATGCTCCAAATCCATTTTAAAGCCATTTTTAAGGCATTTCGCGCATACATGAAATGAACACATTTTTCTCCAAAACTATAACAGATGCAAGCTTGTCCTGTTTGGTGGAGATGATATTTAATAAAATAAGTAGAAATCCACTAAAAGTTTTGTTTGGTTATCTTGCAATCCCGAGATAATCGTCTCCATGCTCCAAATCCATTTTAAAGCCATTTTTAAGGCATTTCGCGCATACATGAAATGAACACATTTTTCTCCAAAACTATAACAGATGCAAGCTTGTCCTGTTTGGTGGAGATGATATTTAATAAAATAAGTAGAAATCCACTAAAAGTTTTGTTTGGTTATCTTGCAATCCCGAGATAATCGTCTCCATGCTCCAAATCCATTTTAAAGCCATTTTTAAGGCATTTCGCGCATACATGAAATGAACACATTTTTCTCCAAAACTATAACAGATGCAAGCTTGTCCTGTTTGGTGGAGATGATATTTAATAAAATAAGTAGAAATCCACTAAAAGTTTTGTTTGGTTATCTTGCAATCCCGAGATAATCGTCTCCATGCTCCAAATCCATTTTAAAGCCATTTTTAAGGCATTTCGCGCATACATGAAATGAACACATTTTTCTCCAAAACTATAACAGATGCAAGCTTGTCCTGTTTGGTGGAGATGATATTTAATAAAATAAGTAGAAATCCACTAAAAGTTTTGTTTGGTTATCTTGCAATCCCGAGATAATCGTCTCCATGCTCCAAATCCATTTTAAAGCCATTTTTAAGGCATTTCGCGCATACATGAAATGAACACATTTTTCTCCAAAACTATAACAGATGCAAGCTTGTCCTGTTTGGTGGAGATGATATTTAATAAAATAAGTAGAAATCCACTAAAAGTTTTGTTTGGTTATCTTGCAATCCCGAGATAATCGTCTCCATGCTCCAAATCCATTTTAAAGCCATTTTTAAGGCATTTCGCGCATACATGAAATGAACACATTTTTCTCCAAAACTATAACAGATGCAAGCTTGTCCTGTTTGGTGGAGATGATATTTAATAAAATAAGTAGAAATCCACTAAAAGTTTTGTTTGGTTATCTTGCAATCCCGAGATAATCGTCTCCATGCTCCAAATCCATTTTAAAGCCATTTTTAAGGCATTTCGCGCATACATGAAATGAACACATTTTTCTCCAAAACTATAACAGATGCAAGCTTGTCCTGTTTGGTGGAGATGATATTTAATAAAATAAGTAGAAATCCACTAAAAGTTTTGTTTGGTTATCTTGCAATCCCGAGATAATCGTCTCCATGCTCCAAATCCATTTTAAAGCCATTTTTAAGGCATTTCGCGCATACATGAAATGAACACATTTTTCTCCAAAACTATAACAGATGCAAGCTTGTCCTGTTTGGTGGAGATGATATTTAATAAAATAAGTAGAAATCCACTAAAAGTTTTGTTTGGTTATCTTGCAATCCCGAGATAATCGTCTCCATGCTCCAAATCCATTTTAAAGCCATTTTTAAGGCATTTCGCGCATACATGAAATGAACACATTTTTCTCCAAAACTATAACAGATGCAAGCTTGTCCTGTTTGGTGGAGATGATATTTAATAAAATAAGTAGAAATCCACTAAAAGTTTTGTTTGGTTATCTTGCAATCCCGAGATAATCGTCTCCATGCTCCAAATCCATTTTAAAGCCATTTTTAAGGCATTTCGCGCATACATGAAATGAACACATTTTTCTCCAAAACTATAACAGATGCAAGCTTGTCCTGTTTGGTGGAGATGATATTTAATAAAATAAGTAGAAATCCACTAAAAGTTTTGTTTGGTTATCTTGCAATCCCGAGATAATCGTCTCCATGCTCCAAATCCATTTTAAAGCCATTTTTAAGGCATTTCGCGCATACATGAAATGAACACATTTTTCTCCAAAACTATAACAGATGCAAGCTTGTCCTGTTTGGTGGAGATGATATTTAATAAAATAAGTAGAAATCCACTAAAAGTTTTGTTTGGTTATCTTGCAATCCCGAGATAATCGTCTCCATGCTCCAAATCCATTTTAAAGCCATTTTTAAGGCATTTCGCGCATACATGAAATGAACACATTTTTCTCCAAAACTATAACAGATGCAAGCTTGTCCTGTTTGGTGGAGATGATATTTAATAAAATAAGTAGAAATCCACTAAAAGTTTTGTTTGGTTATCTTGCAATCCCGAGATAATCGTCTCCATGCTCCAAATCCATTTTAAAGCCATTTTTAAGGCATTTCGCGCATACATGAAATGAACACATTTTTCTCCAAAACTATAACAGATGCAAGCTTGTCCTGTTTGGTGGAGATGATATTTAATAAAATAAGTAGAAATCCACTAAAAGTTTTGTTTGGTTATCTTGCAATCCCGAGATAATCGTCTCCATGCTCCAAATCCATTTTAAAGCCATTTTTAAGGCATTTCGCGCATACATGAAATGAACACATTTTTCTCCAAAACTATAACAGATGCAAGCTTGTCCTGTTTGGTGGAGATGATATTTAATAAAATAAGTAGAAATCCACTAAAAGTTTTGTTTGGTTATCTTGCAATCCCGAGATAATCGTCTCCATGCTCCAAATCCATTTTAAAGCCATTTTTAAGGCATTTCGCGCATACATGAAATGAACACATTTTTCTCCAAAACTATAACAGATGCAAGCTTGTCCTGTTTGGTGGAGA
The DNA here is from genome assembly GCF_048569485.1 of Anomaloglossus baeobatrachus. NCBI lineage: Eukaryota > Metazoa > Chordata > Amphibia > Anura > Aromobatidae > Anomaloglossus > Anomaloglossus baeobatrachus. Next base: position 74,871 of record NW_027442611.1, on the reverse strand, counting down.
TGATATTTAATAAAATAAGTAGAAATCCACTAAAAGTTTTGTTTGGTTATCTTGCAATCCCGAGATAATCGTCTCCATGCTCCAAATCCATTTTAAAGCCATTTTTAAGGCATTTCGCGCATACATGAAATGAACACATTTTTCTCCAAAACTATAACAGATGCAAGCTTGTCCTGTTTGGTGGAGATGATATTTAATAAAATAAGTAGAAATCCACTAAAAGTTTTGTTTGGTTATCTTGCAATCCCGAGATAATCGTCTCCATGCTCCAAATCCATTTTAAAGCCATTTTTAAGGCATTTCGCGCATACATGAAATGAACACATTTTTCTCCAAAACTATAACAGATGCAAGCTTGTCCTGTTTGGTGGAGATGATATTTAATAAAATAAGTAGAAATCCACTAAAAGTTTTGTTTGGTTATCTTGCAATCCCGAGATAATCGTCTCCATGCTCCAAATCCATTTTAAAGCCATTTTTAAGGCATTTCGCGCATACATGAAATGAACACATTTTTCTCCAAAACTATAACAGATGCAAGCTTGTCCTGTTTGGTGGAGATGATATTTAATAAAATAAGTAGAAATCCACTAAAAGTTTTGTTTGGTTATCTTGCAATCCCGAGATAATCGTCTCCATGCTCCAAATCCATTTTAAAGCCATTTTTAAGGCATTTCGCGCATACATGAAATGAACACATTTTTCTCCAAAACTATAACAGATGCAAGCTTGTCCTGTTTGGTGGAGATGATATTTAATAAAATAAGTAGAAATCCACTAAAAGTTTTGTTTGGTTATCTTGCAATCCCGAGATAATCGTCTCCATGCTCCAAATCCATTTTAAAGCCATTTTTAAGGCATTTCGCGCATACATGAAATGAACACATTTTTCTCCAAAACTATAACAGATGCAAGCTTGTCCTGTTTGGTGGAGATGATATTTAATAAAATAAGTAGAAATCCACTAAAAGTTTTGTTTGGTTATCTTGCAATCCCGAGATAATCGTCTCCATGCTCCAAATCCATTTTAAAGCCATTTTTAAGGCATTTCGCGCATACATGAAATGAACACATTTTTCTCCAAAACTATAACAGATGCAAGCTTGTCCTGTTTGGTGGAGATGATATTTAATAAAATAAGTAGAAATCCACTAAAAGTTTTGTTTGGTTATCTTGCAATCCCGAGATAATCGTCTCCATGCTCCAAATCCATTTTAAAGCCATTTTTAAGGCATTTCGCGCATACATGAAATGAACACATTTTTCTCCAAAACTATAACAGATGCAAGCTTGTCCTGTTTGGTGGAGATGATATTTAATAAAATAAGTAGAAATCCACTAAAAGTTTTGTTTGGTTATCTTGCAATCCCGAGATAATCGTCTCCATGCTCCAAATCCATTTTAAAGCCATTTTTAAGGCATTTCGCGCATACATGAAATGAACACATTTTTCTCCAAAACTATAACAGATGCAAGCTTGTCCTGTTTGGTGGAGATGATATTTAATAAAATAAGTAGAAATCCACTAAAAGTTTTGTTTGGTTATCTTGCAATCCCGAGATAATCGTCTCCATGCTCCAAATCCATTTTAAAGCCATTTTTAAGGCATTTCGCGCATACATGAAATGAACACATTTTTCTCCAAAACTATAACAGATGCAAGCTTGTCCTGTTTGGTGGAGATGATATTTAATAAAATAAGTAGAAATCCACTAAAAGTTTTGTTTGGTTATCTTGCAATCCCGAGATAATCGTCTCCATGCTCCAAATCCATTTTAAAGCCATTTTTAAGGCATTTCGCGCATACATGAAATGAACACATTTTTCTCCAAAACTATAACAGATGCAAGCTTGTCCTGTTTGGTGGAGATGATATTTAATAAAATAAGTAGAAATCCACTAAAAGTTTTGTTTGGTTATCTTGCAATCCCGAGATAATCGTCTCCATGCTCCAAATCCATTTTAAAGCCGTTTTTAAGGCATTTCGCGCATACATGAAATGAACACATTTTTCTCCAAAACTATAACAGATGCAAGCTTGTCCTGTTTGGTGGAGATGATATTTAATAAAATAAGTAGAAATCCACTAAAAGTTTTGTTTGGTTATCTTGCAATCCCGAGATAATCGTCTCCATGCTCCAAATCCATTTTAAAGCCATTTTTAAGGCATTTCGCGCATACATGAAATGAACACATTTTTCTCCAAAACTATAACAGATGCAAGCTTGTCCTGTTTGGTGGAGATGATATTTAATAAAATAAGTAGAAATCCACTAAAAGTTTTGTTTGGTTATCTTGCAATCCCGAGATAATCGTCTCCATGCTCCAAATCCATTTTAAAGCCATTTTTAAGGCATTTCGCGCATACATGAAATGAACACATTTTTCTCCAAAACTATAACAGATGCAAGCTTGTCCTGTTTGGTGGAGATGATATTTAATAAAATAAGTAGAAATCCACTAAAAGTTTTGTTTGGTTATCTTGCAATCCCGAGATAATCGTCTCCATGCTCCAAATCCATTTTAAAGCCATTTTTAAGGCATTTCGCGCATACATGAAATGAACACATTTTTCTCCAAAACTATAACAGATGCAAGCTTGTCCTGTTTGGTGGAGATGATATTTAATAAAATAAGTAGAAATCCACTAAAAGTTTTGTTTGGTTATCTTGCAATCCCGAGATAATCGTCTCCATGCTCCAAATCCATTTTAAAGCCATTTTTAAGGCATTTCGCGCATACATGAAATGAACACATTTTTCTCCAAAACTATAACAGATGCAAGCTTGTCCTGTTTGGTGGAGATGATATTTAATAAAATAAGTAGAAATCCACTAAAAGTTTTGTTTGGTTATCTTGCAATCCCGAGATAATCGTCTCCATGCTCCAAATCCATTTTAAAGCCATTTTTAAGGCATTTCGCGCATACATGAAATGAACACATTTTTCTCCAAAACTATAACAGATGCAAGCTTGTCCTGTTTGGTGGAGATGATATTTAATAAAATAAGTAGAAATCCACTAAAAGTTTTGTTTGGTTATCTTGCAATCCCGAGATAATCGTCTCCATGCTCCAAATCCATTTTAAAGCCATTTTTAAGGCATTTCGCGCATACATGAAATGAACACATTTTTCTCCAAAACTATAACAGATGCAAGCTTGTCCTGTTTGGTGGAGATGATATTTAATAAAATAAGTAGAAATCCACTAAAAGTTTTGTTTGGTTATCTTGCAATCCCGAGATAATCGTCTCCATGCTCCAAATCCATTTTAAAGCCATTTTTAAGGCATTTCGCGCATACATGAAATGAACACATTTTTCTCCAAAACTATAACAGATGCAAGCTTGTCCTGTTTGGTGGAGATGATATTTAATAAAATAAGTAGAAATCCACTAAAAGTTTTGTTTGGTTATCTTGCAATCCCGAGATAATCGTCTCCATGCTCCAAATCCATTTTAAAGCCATTTTTAAGGCATTTCGCGCATACATGAAATGAACACATTTTTCTCCAAAACTATAACAGATGCAAGCTTGTCCTGTTTGGTGGAGATGATATTTAATAAAATAAGTAGAAATCCACTAAAAGTTTTGTTTGGTTATCTTGCAATCCCGAGATAATCGTCTCCATGCTCCAAATCCATTTTAAAGCCATTTTTAAGGCATTTCGCGCATACATGAAATGAACACATTTTTCTCCAAAACTATAACAGATGCAAGCTTGTCCTGTTTGGTGGAGATGATATTTAATAAAATAAGTAGAAATCCACTAAAAGTTTTGTTTGGTTATCTTGCAATCCCGAGATAATCGTCTCCATGCTCCAAATCCATTTTAAAGCCATTTTTAAGGCATTTCGCGCATACATGAAATGAACACATTTTTCTCCAAAACTATAACAGATGCAAGCTTGTCCTGTTTGGTGGAGATGATATTTAATAAAATAAGTAGAAATCCACTAAAAGTTTTGTTTGGTTATCTTGCAATCCCGAGATAATCGTCTCCATGCTCCAAATCCATTTTAAAGCCATTTTTAAGGCATTTCGCGCATACATGAAATGAACACATTTTTCTCCAAAACTATAACAGATGCAAGCTTGTCCTGTTTGGTGGAGATGATATTTAATAAAATAAGTAGAAATCCACTAAAAGTTTTGTTTGGTTATCTTGCAATCCCGAGATAATCGTCTCCATGCTCCAAATCCATTTTAAAGCCATTTTTAAGGCATTTCGCGCATACATGAAATGAACACATTTTTCTCCAAAACTATAACAGATGCAAGCTTGTCCTGTTTGGTGGAGATGATATTTAATAAAATAAGTAGAAATCCACTAAAAGTTTTGTTTGGTTATCTTGCAATCCCGAGATAATCGTCTCCATGCTCCAAATCCATTTTAAAGCCATTTTTAAGGCATTTCGCGCATACATGAAATGAACACATTTTTCTCCAAAACTATAACAGATGCAAGCTTGTCCTGTTTGGTGGAGATGATATTTAATAAAATAAGTAGAAATCCACTAAAAGTTTTGTTTGGTTATCTTGCAATCCCGAGATAATCGTCTCCATGCTCCAAATCCATTTTAAAGCCATTTTTAAGGCATTTCGCGCATACATGAAATGAACACATTTTTCTCCAAAACTATAACAGATGCAAGCTTGTCCTGTTTGGTGGAGATGATATTTAATAAAATAAGTAGAAATCCACTAAAAGTTTTGTTTGGTTATCTTGCAATCCCGAGATAATCGTCTCCATGCTCCAAATCCATTTTAAAGCCATTTTTAAGGCATTTCGCGCATACATGAAATGAACACATTTTTCTCCAAAACTATAACAGATGCAAGCTTGTCCTGTTTGGTGGAGATGATATTTAATAAAATAAGTAGAAATCCACTAAAAGTTTTGTTTGGTTATCTTGCAATCCCGAGATAATCGTCTCCATGCTCCAAATCCATTTTAAAGCCATTTTTAAGGCATTTCGCGCATACATGAAATGAACACATTTTTCTCCAAAACTATAACAGATGCAAGCTTGTCCTGTTTGGTGGAGATGATATTTAATAAAATAAGTAGAAATCCACTAAAAGTTTTGTTTGGTTATCTTGCAATCCCGAGATAATCGTCTCCATGCTCCAAATCCATTTTAAAGCCATTTTTAAGGCATTTCGCGCATACATGAAATGAACACATTTTTCTCCAAAACTATAACAGATGCAAGCTTGTCCTGTTTGGTGGAGATGATATTTAATAAAATAAGTAGAAATCCACTAAAAGTTTTGTTTGGTTATCTTGCAATCCCGAGATAATCGTCTCCATGCTCCAAATCCATTTTAAAGCCATTTTTAAGGCATTTCGCGCATACATGAAATGAACACATTTTTCTCCAAAACTATAACAGATGCAAGCTTGTCCTGTTTGGTGGAGATGATATTTAATAAAATAAGTAGAAATCCACTAAAAGTTTTGTTTGGTTATCTTGCAATCCCGAGATAATCGTCTCCATGCTCCAAATCCATTTTAAAGCCATTTTTAAGGCATTTCGCGCATACATGAAATGAACACATTTTTCTCCAAAACTATAACAGATGCAAGCTTGTCCTGTTTGGTGGAGATGATATTTAATAAAATAAGTAGAAATCCACTAAAAGTTTTGTTTGGTTATCTTGCAATCCCGAGATAATCGTCTCCATGCTCCAAATCCATTTTAAAGCCATTTTTAAGGCATTTCGCGCATACATGAAATGAACACATTTTTCTCCAAAACTATAACAGATGCAAGCTTGTCCTGTTTGGTGGAGATGATATTTAATAAAATAAGTAGAAATCCACTAAAAGTTTTGTTTGGTTATCTTGCAATCCCGAGATAATCGTCTCCATGCTCCAAATCCATTTTAAAGCCATTTTTAAGGCATTTCGCGCATACATGAAATGAACACATTTTTCTCCAAAACTATAACAGATGCAAGCTTGTCCTGTTTGGTGGAGATGATATTTAATAAAATAAGTAGAAATCCACTAAAAGTTTTGTTTGGTTATCTTGCAATCCCGAGATAATCGTCTCCATGCTCCAAATCCATTTTAAAGCCATTTTTAAGGCATTTCGCGCATACATGAAATGAACACATTTTTCTCCAAAACTATAACAGATGCAAGCTTGTCCTGTTTGGTGGAGATGATATTTAATAAAATAAGTAGAAATCCACTAAAAGTTTTGTTTGGTTATCTTGCAATCCCGAGATAATCGTCTCCATGCTCCAAATCCATTTTAAAGCCATTTTTAAGGCATTTCGCGCATACATGAAATGAACACATTTTTCTCCAAAACTATAACAGATGCAAGCTTGTCCTGTTTGGTGGAGATGATATTTAATAAAATAAGTAGAAATCCACTAAAAGTTTTGTTTGGTTATCTTGCAATCCCGAGATAATCGTCTCCATGCTCCAAATCCATTTTAAAGCCATTTTTAAGGCATTTCGCGCATACATGAAATGAACACATTTTTCTCCAAAACTATAACAGATGCAAGCTTGTCCTGTTTGGTGGAGATGATATTTAATAAAATAAGTAGAAATCCACTAAAAGTTTTGTTTGGTTATCTTGCAATCCCGAGATAATCGTCTCCATGCTCCAAATCCATTTTAAAGCCATTTTTAAGGCATTTCGCGCATACATGAAATGAACACATTTTTCTCCAAAACTATAACAGATGCAAGCTTGTCCTGTTTGGTGGAGATGATATTTAATAAAATAAGTAGAAATCCACTAAAAGTTTTGTTTGGTTATCTTGCAATCCCGAGATAATCGTCTCCATGCTCCAAATCCATTTTAAAGCCATTTTTAAGGCATTTCGCGCATACATGAAATGAACACATTTTTCTCCAAAACTATAACAGATGCAAGCTTGTCCTGTTTGGTGGAGATGATATTTAATAAAATAAGTAGAAATCCACTAAAAGTTTTGTTTGGTTATCTTGCAATCCCGAGATAATCGTCTCCATGCTCCAAATCCATTTTAAAGCCATTTTTAAGGCATTTCGCGCATACATGAAATGAACACATTTTTCTCCAAAACTATAACAGATGCAAGCTTGTCCTGTTTGGTGGAGATGATATTTAATAAAATAAGTAGAAATCCACTAAAAGTTTTGTTTGGTTATCTTGCAATCCCGAGATAATCGTCTCCATGCTCCAAATCCATTTTAAAGCCATTTTTAAGGCATTTCGCGCATACATGAAATGAACACATTTTTCTCCAAAACTATAACAGATGCAAGCTTGTCCTGTTTGGTGGAGATGATATTTAATAAAATAAGTAGAAATCCACTAAAAGTTTTGTTTGGTTATCTTGCAATCCCGAGATAATCGTCTCCATGCTCCAAATCCATTTTAAAGCCATTTTTAAGGCATTTCGCGCATACATGAAATGAACACATTTTTCTCCAAAACTATAACAGATGCAAGCTTGTCCTGTTTGGTGGAGATGATATTTAATAAAATAAGTAGAAATCCACTAAAAGTTTTGTTTGGTTATCTTGCAATCCCGAGATAATCGTCTCCATGCTCCAAATCCATTTTAAAGCCATTTTTAAGGCATTTCGCGCATACATGAAATGAACACATTTTTCTCCAAAACTATAACAGATGCAAGCTTGTCCTGTTTGGTGGAGATGATATTTAATAAAATAAGTAGAAATCCACTAAAAGTTTTGTTTGGTTATCTTGCAATCCCGAGATAATCGTCTCCATGCTCCAAATCCATTTTAAAGCCATTTTTAAGGCATTTCGCGCATACATGAAATGAACACATTTTTCTCCAAAACTATAACAGATGCAAGCTTGTCCTGTTTGGTGGAGATGATATTTAATAAAATAAGTAGAAATCCACTAAAAGTTTTGTTTGGTTATCTTGCAATCCCGAGATAATCGTCTCCATGCTCCAAATCCATTTTAAAGCCATTTTTAAGGCATTTCGCGCATACATGAAATGAACACATTTTTCTCCAAAACTATAACAGATGCAAGCTTGTCCTGTTTGGTGGAGATGATATTTAATAAAATAAGTAGAAATCCACTAAAAGTTTTGTTTGGTTATCTTGCAATCCCGAGATAATCGTCTCCATGCTCCAAATCCATTTTAAAGCCATTTTTAAGGCATTTCGCGCATACATGAAATGAACACATTTTTCTCCAAAACTATAACAGATGCAAGCTTGTCCTGTTTGGTGGAGATGATATTTAATAAAATAAGTAGAAATCCACTAAAAGTTTTGTTTGGTTATCTTGCAATCCCGAGATAATCGTCTCCATGCTCCAAATCCATTTTAAAGCCATTTTTAAGGCATTTCGCGCATACATGAAATGAACACATTTTTCTCCAAAACTATAACAGATGCAAGCTTGTCCTGTTTGGTGGAGATGATATTTAATAAAATAAGTAGAAATCCACTAAAAGTTTTGTTTGGTTATCTTGCAATCCCGAGATAATCGTCTCCATGCTCCAAATCCATTTTAAAGCCATTTTTAAGGCATTTCGCGCATACATGAAATGAACACATTTTTCTCCAAAACTATAACAGATGCAAGCTTGTCCTGTTTGGTGGAGATGATATTTAATAAAATAAGTAGAAATCCACTAAAAGTTTTGTTTGGTTATCTTGCAATCCCGAGATAATCGTCTCCATGCTCCAAATCCATTTTAAAGCCATTTTTAAGGCATTTCGCGCATACATGAAATGAACACATTTTTCTCCAAAACTATAACAGATGCAAGCTTGTCCTGTTTGGTGGAGATGATATTTAATAAAATAAGTAGAAATCCACTAAAAGTTTTGTTTGGTTATCTTGCAATCCCGAGATAATCGTCTCCATGCTCCAAATCCATTTTAAAGCCATTTTTAAGGCATTTCGCGCATACATGAAATGAACACATTTTTCTCCAAAACTATAACAGATGCAAGCTTGTCCTGTTTGGTGGAGATGATATTTAATAAAATAAGTAGAAATCCACTAAAAGTTTTGTTTGGTTATCTTGCAATCCCGAGATAATCGTCTCCATGCTCCAAATCCATTTTAAAGCCATTTTTAAGGCATTTCGCGCATACATGAAATGAACACATTTTTCTCCAAAACTATAACAGATGCAAGCTTGTCCTGTTTGGTGGAGATGATATTTAATAAAATAAGTAGAAATCCACTAAAAGTTTTGTTTGGTTATCTTGCAATCCCGAGATAATCGTCTCCATGCTCCAAATCCATTTTAAAGCCATTTTTAAGGCATTTCGCGCATACATGAAATGAACACATTTTTCTCCAAAACTATAACAGATGCAAGCTTGTCCTGTTTGGTGGAGATGATATTTAATAAAATAAGTAGAAATCCACTAAAAGTTTTGTTTGGTTATCTTGCAATCCCGAGATAATCGTCTCCATGCTCCAAATCCATTTTAAAGCCATTTTTAAGGCATTTCGCGCATACATGAAATGAACACATTTTTCTCCAAAACTATAACAGATGCAAGCTTGTCCTGTTTGGTGGAGATGATATTTAATAAAATAAGTAGAAATCCACTAAAAGTTTTGTTTGGTTATCTTGCAATCCCGAGATAATCGTCTCCATGCTCCAAATCCATTTTAAAGCCATTTTTAAGGCATTTCGCGCATACATGAAATGAACACATTTTTCTCCAAAACTATAACAGATGCAAGCTTGTCCTGTTTGGTGGAGATGATATTTAATAAAATAAGTAGAAATCCACTAAAAGTTTTGTTTGGTTATCTTGCAATCCCGAGATAATCGTCTCCATGCTCCAAATCCATTTTAAAGCCATTTTTAAGGCATTTCGCGCATACATGAAATGAACACATTTTTCTCCAAAACTATAACAGATGCAAGCTTGTCCTGTTTGGTGGAGATGATATTTAATAAAATAAGTAGAAATCCACTAAAAGTTTTGTTTGGTTATCTTGCAATCCCGAGATAATCGTCTCCATGCTCCAAATCCATTTTAAAGCCATTTTTAAGGCATTTCGCGCATACATGAAATGAACACATTTTTCTCCAAAACTATAACAGATGCAAGCTTGTCCTGTTTGGTGGAGATGATATTTAATAAAATAAGTAGAAATCCACTAAAAGTTTTGTTTGGTTATCTTGCAATCCCGAGATAATCGTCTCCATGCTCCAAATCCATTTTAAAGCCATTTTTAAGGCATTTCGCGCATACATGAAATGAACACATTTTTCTCCAAAACTATAACAGATGCAAGCTTGTCCTGTTTGGTGGAGATGATATTTAATAAAATAAGTAGAAATCCACTAAAAGTTTTGTTTGGTTATCTTGCAATCCCGAGATAATCGTCTCCATGCTCCAAATCCATTTTAAAGCCATTTTTAAGGCATTTCGCGCATACATGAAATGAACACATTTTTCTCCAAAACTATAACAGATGCAAGCTTGTCCTGTTTGGTGGAGATGATATTTAATAAAATAAGTAGAAATCCACTAAAAGTTTTGTTTGGTTATCTTGCAATCCCGAGATAATCGTCTCCATGCTCCAAATCCATTTTAAAGCCATTTTTAAGGCATTTCGCGCATACATGAAATGAACACATTTTTCTCCAAAACTATAACAGATGCAAGCTTGTCCTGTTTGGTGGAGATGATATTTAATAAAATAAGTAGAAATCCACTAAAAGTTTTGTTTGGTTATCTTGCAATCCCGAGATAATCGTCTCCATGCTCCAAATCCATTTTAAAGCCATTTTTAAGGCATTTCGCGCATACATGAAATGAACACATTTTTCTCCAAAACTATAACAGATGCAAGCTTGTCCTGTTTGGTGGAGATGATATTTAATAAAATAAGTAGAAATCCACTAAAAGTTTTGTTTGGTTATCTTGCAATCCCGAGATAATCGTCTCCATGCTCCAAATCCATTTTAAAGCCATTTTTAAGGCATTTCGCGCATACATGAAATGAACACATTTTTCTCCAAAACTATAACAGATGCAAGCTTGTCCTGTTTGGTGGAGATGATATTTAATAAAATAAGTAGAAATCCACTAAAAGTTTTGTTTGGTTATCTTGCAATCCCGAGATAATCGTCTCCATGCTCCAAATCCATTTTAAAGCCATTTTTAAGGCATTTCGCGCATACATGAAATGAACACATTTTTCTCCAAAACTATAACAGATGCAAGCTTGTCCTGTTTGGTGGAGATGATATTTAATAAAATAAGTAGAAATCCACTAAAAGTTTTGTTTGGTTATCTTGCAATCCCGAGATAATCGTCTCCATGCTCCAAATCCATTTTAAAGCCATTTTTAAGGCATTTCGCGCATACATGAAATGAACACATTTTTCTCCAAAACTATAACAGATGCAAGCTTGTCCTGTTTGGTGGAGATGATATTTAATAAAATAAGTAGAAATCCACTAAAAGTTTTGTTTGGTTATCTTGCAATCCCGAGATAATCGTCTCCATGCTCCAAATCCATTTTAAAGCCATTTTTAAGGCATTTCGCGCATACATGAAATGAACACATTTTTCTCCAAAACTATAACAGATGCAAGCTTGTCCTGTTTGGTGGAGATGATATTTAATAAAATAAGTAGAAATCCACTAAAAGTTTTGTTTGGTTATCTTGCAATCCCGAGATAATCGTCTCCATGCTCCAAATCCATTTTAAAGCCATTTTTAAGGCATTTCGCGCATACATGAAATGAACACATTTTTCTCCAAAACTATAACAGATGCAAGCTTGTCCTGTTTGGTGGAGATGATATTTAATAAAATAAGTAGAAATCCACTAAAAGTTTTGTTTGGTTATCTTGCAATCCCGAGATAATCGTCTCCATGCTCCAAATCCATTTTAAAGCCATTTTTAAGGCATTTCGCGCATACATGAAATGAACACATTTTTCTCCAAAACTATAACAGATGCAAGCTTGTCCTGTTTGGTGGAGATGATATTTAATAAAATAAGTAGAAATCCACTAAAAGTTTTGTTTGGTTATCTTGCAATCCCGAGATAATCGTCTCCATGCTCCAAATCCATTTTAAAGCCATTTTTAAGGCATTTCGCGCATACATGAAATGAACACATTTTTCTCCAAAACTATAACAGATGCAAGCTTGTCCTGTTTGGTGGAGATGATATTTAATAAAATAAGTAGAAATCCACTAAAAGTTTTGTTTGGTTATCTTGCAATCCCGAGATAATCGTCTCCATGCTCCAAATCCATTTTAAAGCCATTTTTAAGGCATTTCGCGCATACATGAAATGAACACATTTTTCTCCAAAACTATAACAGATGCAAGCTTGTCCTGTTTGGTGGAGATGATATTTAATAAAATAAGTAGAAATCCACTAAAAGTTTTGTTTGGTTATCTTGCAATCCCGAGATAATCGTCTCCATGCTCCAAATCCATTTTAAAGCCATTTTTAAGGCATTTCGCGCATACATGAAATGAACACATTTTTCTCCAAAACTATAACAGATGCAAGCTTGTCCTGTTTGGTGGAGATGATATTTAATAAAATAAGTAGAAATCCACTAAAAGTTTTGTTTGGTTATCTTGCAATCCCGAGATAATCGTCTCCATGCTCCAAATCCATTTTAAAGCCATTTTTAAGGCATTTCGCGCATACATGAAATGAACACATTTTTCTCCAAAACTATAACAGATGCAAGCTTGTCCTGTTTGGTGGAGATGATATTTAATAAAATAAGTAGAAATCCACTAAAAGTTTTGTTTGGTTATCTTGCAATCCCGAGATAATCGTCTCCATGCTCCAAATCCATTTTAAAGCCATTTTTAAGGCATTTCGCGCATACATGAAATGAACACATTTTTCTCCAAAACTATAACAGATGCAAGCTTGTCCTGTTTGGTGGAGATGATATTTAATAAAATAAGTAGAAATCCACTAAAAGTTTTGTTTGGTTATCTTGCAATCCCGAGATAATCGTCTCCATGCTCCAAATCCATTTTAAAGCCATTTTTAAGGCATTTCGCGCATACATGAAATGAACACATTTTTCTCCAAAACTATAACAGATGCAAGCTTGTCCTGTTTGGTGGAGATGATATTTAATAAAATAAGTAGAAATCCACTAAAAGTTTTGTTTGGTTATCTTGCAATCCCGAGATAATCGTCTCCATGCTCCAAATCCATTTTAAAGCCATTTTTAAGGCATTTCGCGCATACATGAAATGAACACATTTTTCTCCAAAACTATAACAGATGCAAGCTTGTCCTGTTTGGTGGAGATGATATTTAATAAAATAAGTAGAAATCCACTAAAAGTTTTGTTTGGTTATCTTGCAATCCCGAGATAATCGTCTCCATGCTCCAAATCCATTTTAAAGCCATTTTTAAGGCATTTCGCGCATACATGAAATGAACACATTTTTCTCCAAAACTATAACAGATGCAAGCTTGTCCTGTTTGGTGGAGATGATATTTAATAAAATAAGTAGAAATCCACTAAAAGTTTTGTTTGGTTATCTTGCAATCCCGAGATAATCGTCTCCATGCTCCAAATCCATTTTAAAGCCATTTTTAAGGCATTTCGCGCATACATGAAATGAACACATTTTTCTCCAAAACTATAACAGATGCAAGCTTGTCCTGTTTGGTGGAGATGATATTTAATAAAATAAGTAGAAATCCACTAAAAGTTTTGTTTGGTTATCTTGCAATCCCGAGATAATCGTCTCCATGCTCCAAATCCATTTTAAAGCCATTTTTAAGGCATTTCGCGCATACATGAAATGAACACATTTTTCTCCAAAACTATAACAGATGCAAGCTTGTCCTGTTTGGTGGAGATGATATTTAATAAAATAAGTAGAAATCCACTAAAAGTTTTGTTTGGTTATCTTGCAATCCCGAGATAATCGTCTCCATGCTCCAAATCCATTTTAAAGCCATTTTTAAGGCATTTCGCGCATACATGAAATGAACACATTTTTCTCCAAAACTATAACAGATGCAAGCTTGTCCTGTTTGGTGGAGATGATATTTAATAAAATAAGTAGAAATCCACTAAAAGTTTTGTTTGGTTATCTTGCAATCCCGAGATAATCGTCTCCATGCTCCAAATCCATTTTAAAGCCATTTTTAAGGCATTTCGCGCATACATGAAATGAACACATTTTTCTCCAAAACTATAACAGATGCAAGCTTGTCCTGTTTGGTGGAGATGATATTTAATAAAATAAGTAGAAATCCACTAAAAGTTTTGTTTGGTTATCTTGCAATCCCGAGATAATCGTCTCCATGCTCCAAATCCATTTTAAAGCCATTTTTAAGGCATTTCGCGCATACATGAAATGAACACATTTTTCTCCAAAACTATAACAGATGCAAGCTTGTCCTGTTTGGTGGAGATGATATTTAATAAAATAAGTAGAAATCCACTAAAAGTTTTGTTTGGTTATCTTGCAATCCCGAGATAATCGTCTCCATGCTCCAAATCCATTTTAAAGCCATTTTTAAGGCATTTCGCGCATACATGAAATGAACACATTTTTCTCCAAAACTATAACAGATGCAAGCTTGTCCTGTTTGGTGGAGATGATATTTAATAAAATAAGTAGAAATCCACTAAAAGTTTTGTTTGGTTATCTTGCAATCCCGAGATAATCGTCTCCATGCTCCAAATCCATTTTAAAGCCATTTTTAAGGCATTTCGCGCATACATGAAATGAACACATTTTTCTCCAAAACTATAACAGATGCAAGCTTGTCCTGTTTGGTGGAGATGATATTTAATAAAATAAGTAGAAATCCACTAAAAGTTTTGTTTGGTTATCTTGCAATCCCGAGATAATCGTCTCCATGCTCCAAATCCATTTTAAAGCCATTTTTAAGGCATTTCGCGCATACATGAAATGAACACATTTTTCTCCAAAACTATAACAGATGCAAGCTTGTCCTGTTTGGTGGAGATGATATTTAATAAAATAAGTAGAAATCCACTAAAAGTTTTGTTTGGTTATCTTGCAATCCCGAGATAATCGTCTCCATGCTCCAAATCCATTTTAAAGCCATTTTTAAGGCATTTCGCGCATACATGAAATGAACACATTTTTCTCCAAAACTATAACAGATGCAAGCTTGTCCTGTTTGGTGGAGATGATATTTAATAAAATAAGTAGAAATCCACTAAAAGTTTTGTTTGGTTATCTTGCAATCCCGAGATAATCGTCTCCATGCTCCAAATCCATTTTAAAGCCATTTTTAAGGCATTTCGCGCATACATGAAATGAACACATTTTTCTCCAAAACTATAACAGATGCAAGCTTGTCCTGTTTGGTGGAGATGATATTTAATAAAATAAGTAGAAATCCACTAAAAGTTTTGTTTGGTTATCTTGCAATCCCGAGATAATCGTCTCCATGCTCCAAATCCATTTTAAAGCCATTTTTAAGGCATTTCGCGCATACATGAAATGAACACATTTTTCTCCAAAACTATAACAGATGCAAGCTTGTCCTGTTTGGTGGAGATGATATTTAATAAAATAAGTAGAAATCCACTAAAAGTTTTGTTTGGTTATCTTGCAATCCCGAGATAATCGTCTCCATGCTCCAAATCCATTTTAAAGCCATTTTTAAGGCATTTCGCGCATACATGAAATGAACACATTTTTCTCCAAAACTATAACAGATGCAAGCTTGTCCTGTTTGGTGGAGATGATATTTAATAAAATAAGTAGAAATCCACTAAAAGTTTTGTTTGGTTATCTTGCAATCCCGAGATAATCGTCTCCATGCTCCAAATCCATTTTAAAGCCATTTTTAAGGCATTTCGCGCATACATGAAATGAACACATTTTTCTCCAAAACTATAACAGATGCAAGCTTGTCCTGTTTGGTGGAGATGATATTTAATAAAATAAGTAGAAATCCACTAAAAGTTTTGTTTGGTTATCTTGCAATCCCGAGATAATCGTCTCCATGCTCCAAATCCATTTTAAAGCCATTTTTAAGGCATTTCGCGCATACATGAAATGAACACATTTTTCTCCAAAACTATAACAGATGCAAGCTTGTCCTGTTTGGTGGAGATGATATTTAATAAAATAAGTAGAAATCCACTAAAAGTTTTGTTTGGTTATCTTGCAATCCCGAGATAATCGTCTCCATGCTCCAAATCCATTTTAAAGCCATTTTTAAGGCATTTCGCGCATACATGAAATGAACACATTTTTCTCCAAAACTATAACAGATGCAAGCTTGTCCTGTTTGGTGGAGATGATATTTAATAAAATAAGTAGAAATCCACTAAAAGTTTTGTTTGGTTATCTTGCAATCCCGAGATAATCGTCTCCATGCTCCAAATCCATTTTAAAGCCATTTTTAAGGCATTTCGCGCATACATGAAATGAACACATTTTTCTCCAAAACTATAACAGATGCAAGCTTGTCCTGTTTGGTGGAGATGATATTTAATAAAATAAGTAGAAATCCACTAAAAGTTTTGTTTGGTTATCTTGCAATCCCGAGATAATCGTCTCCATGCTCCAAATCCATTTTAAAGCCATTTTTAAGGCATTTCGCGCATACATGAAATGAACACATTTTTCTCCAAAACTATAACAGATGCAAGCTTGTCCTGTTTGGTGGAGATGATATTTAATAAAATAAGTAGAAATCCACTAAAAGTTTTGTTTGGTTATCTTGCAATCCCGAGATAATCGTCTCCATGCTCCAAATCCATTTTAAAGCCATTTTTAAGGCATTTCGCGCATACATGAAATGAACACATTTTTCTCCAAAACTATAACAGATGCAAGCTTGTCCTGTTTGGTGGAGATGATATTTAATAAAATAAGTAGAAATCCACTAAAAGTTTTGTTTGGTTATCTTGCAATCCCGAGATAATCGTCTCCATGCTCCAAATCCATTTTAAAGCCATTTTTAAGGCATTTCGCGCATACATGAAATGAACACATTTTTCTCCAAAACTATAACAGATGCAAGCTTGTCCTGTTTGGTGGAGATGATATTTAATAAAATAAGTAGAAATCCACTAAAAGTTTTGTTTGGTTATCTTGCAATCCCGAGATAATCGTCTCCATGCTCCAAATCCATTTTAAAGCCATTTTTAAGGCATTTCGCGCATACATGAAATGAACACATTTTTCTCCAAAACTATAACAGATGCAAGCTTGTCCTGTTTGGTGGAGATGATATTTAATAAAATAAGTAGAAATCCACTAAAAGTTTTGTTTGGTTATCTTGCAATCCCGAGATAATCGTCTCCATGCTCCAAATCCATTTTAAAGCCATTTTTAAGGCATTTCGCGCATACATGAAATGAACACATTTTTCTCCAAAACTATAACAGATGCAAGCTTGTCCTGTTTGGTGGAGATGATATTTAATAAAATAAGTAGAAATCCACTAAAAGTTTTGTTTGGTTATCTTGCAATCCCGAGATAATCGTCTCCATGCTCCAAATCCATTTTAAAGCCATTTTTAAGGCATTTCGCGCATACATGAAATGAACACATTTTTCTCCAAAACTATAACAGATGCAAGCTTGTCCTGTTTGGTGGAGATGATATTTAATAAAATAAGTAGAAATCCACTAAAAGTTTTGTTTGGTTATCTTGCAATCCCGAGATAATCGTCTCCATGCTCCAAATCCATTTTAAAGCCATTTTTAAGGCATTTCGCGCATACATGAAATGAACACATTTTTCTCCAAAACTATAACAGATGCAAGCTTGTCCTGTTTGGTGGAGATGATATTTAATAAAATAAGTAGAAATCCACTAAAAGTTTTGTTTGGTTATCTTGCAATCCCGAGATAATCGTCTCCATGCTCCAAATCCATTTTAAAGCCATTTTTAAGGCATTTCGCGCATACATGAAATGAACACATTTTTCTCCAAAACTATAACAGATGCAAGCTTGTCCTGTTTGGTGGAGATGATATTTAATAAAATAAGTAGAAATCCACTAAAAGTTTTGTTTGGTTATCTTGCAATCCCGAGATAATCGTCTCCATGCTCCAAATCCATTTTAAAGCCATTTTTAAGGCATTTCGCGCATACATGAAATGAACACATTTTTCTCCAAAACTATAACAGATGCAAGCTTGTCCTGTTTGGTGGAGATGATATTTAATAAAATAAGTAGAAATCCACTAAAAGTTTTGTTTGGTTATCTTGCAATCCCGAGATAATCGTCTCCATGCTCCAAATCCATTTTAAAGCCATTTTTAAGGCATTTCGCGCATACATGAAATGAACACATTTTTCTCCAAAACTATAACAGATGCAAGCTTGTCCTGTTTGGTGGAGATGATATTTAATAAAATAAGTAGAAATCCACTAAAAGTTTTGTTTGGTTATCTTGCAATCCCGAGATAATCGTCTCCATGCTCCAAATCCATTTTAAAGCCATTTTTAAGGCATTTCGCGCATACATGAAATGAACACATTTTTCTCCAAAACTATAACAGATGCAAGCTTGTCCTGTTTGGTGGAGATGATATTTAATAAAATAAGTAGAAATCCACTAAAAGTTTT
Organism: Anomaloglossus baeobatrachus; assembly: GCF_048569485.1. Lineage (NCBI taxonomy): Eukaryota > Metazoa > Chordata > Amphibia > Anura > Aromobatidae > Anomaloglossus > Anomaloglossus baeobatrachus. Next base: position 56,318 of record NW_027442611.1, on the reverse strand, counting down.
GTTTGGTTATCTTGCAATCCCGAGATAATCGTCTCCATGCTCCAAATCCATTTTAAAGCCATTTTTAAGGCATTTCGCGCATACATGAAATGAACACATTTTTCTCCAAAACTATAACAGATGCAAGCTTGTCCTGTTTGGTGGAGATGATATTTAATAAAATAAGTAGAAATCCACTAAAAGTTTTGTTTGGTTATCTTGCAATCCCGAGATAATCGTCTCCATGCTCCAAATCCATTTTAAAGCCATTTTTAAGGCATTTCGCGCATACATGAAATGAACACATTTTTCTCCAAAACTATAACAGATGCAAGCTTGTCCTGTTTGGTGGAGATGATATTTAATAAAATAAGTAGAAATCCACTAAAAGTTTTGTTTGGTTATCTTGCAATCCCGAGATAATCGTCTCCATGCTCCAAATCCATTTTAAAGCCATTTTTAAGGCATTTCGCGCATACATGAAATGAACACATTTTTCTCCAAAACTATAACAGATGCAAGCTTGTCCTGTTTGGTGGAGATGATATTTAATAAAATAAGTAGAAATCCACTAAAAGTTTTGTTTGGTTATCTTGCAATCCCGAGATAATCGTCTCCATGCTCCAAATCCATTTTAAAGCCATTTTTAAGGCATTTCGCGCATACATGAAATGAACACATTTTTCTCCAAAACTATAACAGATGCAAGCTTGTCCTGTTTGGTGGAGATGATATTTAATAAAATAAGTAGAAATCCACTAAAAGTTTTGTTTGGTTATCTTGCAATCCCGAGATAATCGTCTCCATGCTCCAAATCCATTTTAAAGCCATTTTTAAGGCATTTCGCGCATACATGAAATGAACACATTTTTCTCCAAAACTATAACAGATGCAAGCTTGTCCTGTTTGGTGGAGATGATATTTAATAAAATAAGTAGAAATCCACTAAAAGTTTTGTTTGGTTATCTTGCAATCCCGAGATAATCGTCTCCATGCTCCAAATCCATTTTAAAGCCATTTTTAAGGCATTTCGCGCATACATGAAATGAACACATTTTTCTCCAAAACTATAACAGATGCAAGCTTGTCCTGTTTGGTGGAGATGATATTTAATAAAATAAGTAGAAATCCACTAAAAGTTTTGTTTGGTTATCTTGCAATCCCGAGATAATCGTCTCCATGCTCCAAATCCATTTTAAAGCCATTTTTAAGGCATTTCGCGCATACATGAAATGAACACATTTTTCTCCAAAACTATAACAGATGCAAGCTTGTCCTGTTTGGTGGAGATGATATTTAATAAAATAAGTAGAAATCCACTAAAAGTTTTGTTTGGTTATCTTGCAATCCCGAGATAATCGTCTCCATGCTCCAAATCCATTTTAAAGCCATTTTTAAGGCATTTCGCGCATACATGAAATGAACACATTTTTCTCCAAAACTATAACAGATGCAAGCTTGTCCTGTTTGGTGGAGATGATATTTAATAAAATAAGTAGAAATCCACTAAAAGTTTTGTTTGGTTATCTTGCAATCCCGAGATAATCGTCTCCATGCTCCAAATCCATTTTAAAGCCATTTTTAAGGCATTTCGCGCATACATGAAATGAACACATTTTTCTCCAAAACTATAACAGATGCAAGCTTGTCCTGTTTGGTGGAGATGATATTTAATAAAATAAGTAGAAATCCACTAAAAGTTTTGTTTGGTTATCTTGCAATCCCGAGATAATCGTCTCCATGCTCCAAATCCATTTTAAAGCCATTTTTAAGGCATTTCGCGCATACATGAAATGAACACATTTTTCTCCAAAACTATAACAGATGCAAGCTTGTCCTGTTTGGTGGAGATGATATTTAATAAAATAAGTAGAAATCCACTAAAAGTTTTGTTTGGTTATCTTGCAATCCCGAGATAATCGTCTCCATGCTCCAAATCCATTTTAAAGCCATTTTTAAGGCATTTCGCGCATACATGAAATGAACACATTTTTCTCCAAAACTATAACAGATGCAAGCTTGTCCTGTTTGGTGGAGATGATATTTAATAAAATAAGTAGAAATCCACTAAAAGTTTTGTTTGGTTATCTTGCAATCCCGAGATAATCGTCTCCATGCTCCAAATCCATTTTAAAGCCATTTTTAAGGCATTTCGCGCATACATGAAATGAACACATTTTTCTCCAAAACTATAACAGATGCAAGCTTGTCCTGTTTGGTGGAGATGATATTTAATAAAATAAGTAGAAATCCACTAAAAGTTTTGTTTGGTTATCTTGCAATCCCGAGATAATCGTCTCCATGCTCCAAATCCATTTTAAAGCCATTTTTAAGGCATTTCGCGCATACATGAAATGAACACATTTTTCTCCAAAACTATAACAGATGCAAGCTTGTCCTGTTTGGTGGAGATGATATTTAATAAAATAAGTAGAAATCCACTAAAAGTTTTGTTTGGTTATCTTGCAATCCCGAGATAATCGTCTCCATGCTCCAAATCCATTTTAAAGCCATTTTTAAGGCATTTCGCGCATACATGAAATGAACACATTTTTCTCCAAAACTATAACAGATGCAAGCTTGTCCTGTTTGGTGGAGATGATATTTAATAAAATAAGTAGAAATCCACTAAAAGTTTTGTTTGGTTATCTTGCAATCCCGAGATAATCGTCTCCATGCTCCAAATCCATTTTAAAGCCATTTTTAAGGCATTTCGCGCATACATGAAATGAACACATTTTTCTCCAAAACTATAACAGATGCAAGCTTGTCCTGTTTGGTGGAGATGATATTTAATAAAATAAGTAGAAATCCACTAAAAGTTTTGTTTGGTTATCTTGCAATCCCGAGATAATCGTCTCCATGCTCCAAATCCATTTTAAAGCCATTTTTAAGGCATTTCGCGCATACATGAAATGAACACATTTTTCTCCAAAACTATAACAGATGCAAGCTTGTCCTGTTTGGTGGAGATGATATTTAATAAAATAAGTAGAAATCCACTAAAAGTTTTGTTTGGTTATCTTGCAATCCCGAGATAATCGTCTCCATGCTCCAAATCCATTTTAAAGCCATTTTTAAGGCATTTCGCGCATACATGAAATGAACACATTTTTCTCCAAAACTATAACAGATGCAAGCTTGTCCTGTTTGGTGGAGATGATATTTAATAAAATAAGTAGAAATCCACTAAAAGTTTTGTTTGGTTATCTTGCAATCCCGAGATAATCGTCTCCATGCTCCAAATCCATTTTAAAGCCATTTTTAAGGCATTTCGCGCATACATGAAATGAACACATTTTTCTCCAAAACTATAACAGATGCAAGCTTGTCCTGTTTGGTGGAGATGATATTTAATAAAATAAGTAGAAATCCACTAAAAGTTTTGTTTGGTTATCTTGCAATCCCGAGATAATCGTCTCCATGCTCCAAATCCATTTTAAAGCCATTTTTAAGGCATTTCGCGCATACATGAAATGAACACATTTTTCTCCAAAACTATAACAGATGCAAGCTTGTCCTGTTTGGTGGAGATGATATTTAATAAAATAAGTAGAAATCCACTAAAAGTTTTGTTTGGTTATCTTGCAATCCCGAGATAATCGTCTCCATGCTCCAAATCCATTTTAAAGCCATTTTTAAGGCATTTCGCGCATACATGAAATGAACACATTTTTCTCCAAAACTATAACAGATGCAAGCTTGTCCTGTTTGGTGGAGATGATATTTAATAAAATAAGTAGAAATCCACTAAAAGTTTTGTTTGGTTATCTTGCAATCCCGAGATAATCGTCTCCATGCTCCAAATCCATTTTAAAGCCATTTTTAAGGCATTTCGCGCATACATGAAATGAACACATTTTTCTCCAAAACTATAACAGATGCAAGCTTGTCCTGTTTGGTGGAGATGATATTTAATAAAATAAGTAGAAATCCACTAAAAGTTTTGTTTGGTTATCTTGCAATCCCGAGATAATCGTCTCCATGCTCCAAATCCATTTTAAAGCCATTTTTAAGGCATTTCGCGCATACATGAAATGAACACATTTTTCTCCAAAACTATAACAGATGCAAGCTTGTCCTGTTTGGTGGAGATGATATTTAATAAAATAAGTAGAAATCCACTAAAAGTTTTGTTTGGTTATCTTGCAATCCCGAGATAATCGTCTCCATGCTCCAAATCGCATTTTAAAGCCATTTTTAAGGCATTTCGCGCATACATGAAATGAACACATTTTTCTCCAAAACTATAACAGATGCAAGCTTGTCCTGTTTGGTGGAGATGATATTTAATAAAATAAGTAGAAATCCACTAAAAGTTTTGTTTGGTTATCTTGCAATCCCGAGATAATCGTCTCCATGCTCCAAATCCATTTTAAAGCCATTTTTAAGGCATTTCGCGCATACATGAAATGAACACATTTTTCTCCAAAACTATAACAGATGCAAGCTTGTCCTGTTTGGTGGAGATGATATTTAATAAAATAAGTAGAAATCCACTAAAAGTTTTGTTTGGTTATCTTGCAATCCCGAGATAATCGTCTCCATGCTCCAAATCCATTTTAAAGCCATTTTTAAGGCATTTCGCGCATACATGAAATGAACACATTTTTCTCCAAAACTATAACAGATGCAAGCTTGTCCTGTTTGGTGGAGATGATATTTAATAAAATAAGTAGAAATCCACTAAAAGTTTTGTTTGGTTATCTTGCAATCCCGAGATAATCGTCTCCATGCTCCAAATCCATTTTAAAGCCATTTTTAAGGCATTTCGCGCATACATGAAATGAACACATTTTTCTCCAAAACTATAACAGATGCAAGCTTGTCCTGTTTGGTGGAGATGATATTTAATAAAATAAGTAGAAATCCACTAAAAGTTTTGTTTGGTTATCTTGCAATCCCGAGATAATCGTCTCCATGCTCCAAATCCATTTTAAAGCCATTTTTAAGGCATTTCGCGCATACATGAAATGAACACATTTTTCTCCAAAACTATAACAGATGCAAGCTTGTCCTGTTTGGTGGAGATGATATTTAATAAAATAAGTAGAAATCCACTAAAAGTTTTGTTTGGTTATCTTGCAATCCCGAGATAATCGTCTCCATGCTCCAAATCCATTTTAAAGCCATTTTTAAGGCATTTCGCGCATACATGAAATGAACACATTTTTCTCCAAAACTATAACAGATGCAAGCTTGTCCTGTTTGGTGGAGATGATATTTAATAAAATAAGTAGAAATCCACTAAAAGTTTTGTTTGGTTATCTTGCAATCCCGAGATAATCGTCTCCATGCTCCAAATCCATTTTAAAGCCATTTTTAAGGCATTTCGCGCATACATGAAATGAACACATTTTTCTCCAAAACTATAACAGATGCAAGCTTGTCCTGTTTGGTGGAGATGATATTTAATAAAATAAGTAGAAATCCACTAAAAGTTTTGTTTGGTTATCTTGCAATCCCGAGATAATCGTCTCCATGCTCCAAATCCATTTTAAAGCCATTTTTAAGGCATTTCGCGCATACATGAAATGAACACATTTTTCTCCAAAACTATAACAGATGCAAGCTTGTCCTGTTTGGTGGAGATGATATTTAATAAAATAAGTAGAAATCCACTAAAAGTTTTGTTTGGTTATCTTGCAATCCCGAGATAATCGTCTCCATGCTCCAAATCCATTTTAAAGCCATTTTTAAGGCATTTCGCGCATACATGAAATGAACACATTTTTCTCCAAAACTATAACAGATGCAAGCTTGTCCTGTTTGGTGGAGATGATATTTAATAAAATAAGTAGAAATCCACTAAAAGTTTTGTTTGGTTATCTTGCAATCCCGAGATAATCGTCTCCATGCTCCAAATCCATTTTAAAGCCATTTTTAAGGCATTTCGCGCATACATGAAATGAACACATTTTTCTCCAAAACTATAACAGATGCAAGCTTGTCCTGTTTGGTGGAGATGATATTTAATAAAATAAGTAGAAATCCACTAAAAGTTTTGTTTGGTTATCTTGCAATCCCGAGATAATCGTCTCCATGCTCCAAATCCATTTTAAAGCCATTTTTAAGGCATTTCGCGCATACATGAAATGAACACATTTTTCTCCAAAACTATAACAGATGCAAGCTTGTCCTGTTTGGTGGAGATGATATTTAATAAAATAAGTAGAAATCCACTAAAAGTTTTGTTTGGTTATCTTGCAATCCCGAGATAATCGTCTCCATGCTCCAAATCCATTTTAAAGCCATTTTTAAGGCATTTCGCGCATACATGAAATGAACACATTTTTCTCCAAAACTATAACAGATGCAAGCTTGTCCTGTTTGGTGGAGATGATATTTAATAAAATAAGTAGAAATCCACTAAAAGTTTTGTTTGGTTATCTTGCAATCCCGAGATAATCGTCTCCATGCTCCAAATCCATTTTAAAGCCATTTTTAAGGCATTTCGCGCATACATGAAATGAACACATTTTTCTCCAAAACTATAACAGATGCAAGCTTGTCCTGTTTGGTGGAGATGATATTTAATAAAATAAGTAGAAATCCACTAAAAGTTTTGTTTGGTTATCTTGCAATCCCGAGATAATCGTCTCCATGCTCCAAATCCATTTTAAAGCCATTTTTAAGGCATTTCGCGCATACATGAAATGAACACATTTTTCTCCAAAACTATAACAGATGCAAGCTTGTCCTGTTTGGTGGAGATGATATTTAATAAAATAAGTAGAAATCCACTAAAAGTTTTGTTTGGTTATCTTGCAATCCCGAGATAATCGTCTCCATGCTCCAAATCCATTTTAAAGCCATTTTTAAGGCATTTCGCGCATACATGAAATGAACACATTTTTCTCCAAAACTATAACAGATGCAAGCTTGTCCTGTTTGGTGGAGATGATATTTAATAAAATAAGTAGAAATCCACTAAAAGTTTTGTTTGGTTATCTTGCAATCCCGAGATAATCGTCTCCATGCTCCAAATCCATTTTAAAGCCATTTTTAAGGCATTTCGCGCATACATGAAATGAACACATTTTTCTCCAAAACTATAACAGATGCAAGCTTGTCCTGTTTGGTGGAGATGATATTTAATAAAATAAGTAGAAATCCACTAAAAGTTTTGTTTGGTTATCTTGCAATCCCGAGATAATCGTCTCCATGCTCCAAATCCATTTTAAAGCCATTTTTAAGGCATTTCGCGCATACATGAAATGAACACATTTTTCTCCAAAACTATAACAGATGCAAGCTTGTCCTGTTTGGTGGAGATGATATTTAATAAAATAAGTAGAAATCCACTAAAAGTTTTGTTTGGTTATCTTGCAATCCCGAGATAATCGTCTCCATGCTCCAAATCCATTTTAAAGCCATTTTTAAGGCATTTCGCGCATACATGAAATGAACACATTTTTCTCCAAAACTATAACAGATGCAAGCTTGTCCTGTTTGGTGGAGATGATATTTAATAAAATAAGTAGAAATCCACTAAAAGTTTTGTTTGGTTATCTTGCAATCCCGAGATAATCGTCTCCATGCTCCAAATCCATTTTAAAGCCATTTTTAAGGCATTTCGCGCATACATGAAATGAACACATTTTTCTCCAAAACTATAACAGATGCAAGCTTGTCCTGTTTGGTGGAGATGATATTTAATAAAATAAGTAGAAATCCACTAAAAGTTTTGTTTGGTTATCTTGCAATCCCGAGATAATCGTCTCCATGCTCCAAATCCATTTTAAAGCCATTTTTAAGGCATTTCGCGCATACATGAAATGAACACATTTTTCTCCAAAACTATAACAGATGCAAGCTTGTCCTGTTTGGTGGAGATGATATTTAATAAAATAAGTAGAAATCCACTAAAAGTTTTGTTTGGTTATCTTACAATCCCGAGATAATCGTCTCCATGCTCCAAATCCATTTTAAAGCCATTTTTAAGGCATTTCGCGCATACATGAAATGAACACATTTTTCTCCAAAACTATAACAGATGCAAGCTTGTCCTGTTTGGTGGAGATGATATTTAATAAAATAAGTAGAAATCCACTAAAAGTTTTGTTTGGTTATCTTGCAATCCCGAGATAATCGTCTCCATGCTCCAAATCCATTTTAAAGCCATTTTTAAGGCATTTCGCGCATACATGAAATGAACACATTTTTCTCCAAAACTATAACAGATGCAAGCTTGTCCTGTTTGGTGGAGATGATATTTAATAAAATAAGTAGAAATCCACTAAAAGTTTTGTTTGGTTATATTGCAATCCCGAGATAATCGTCTCCATGCTCCAAATCCATTTTAAAGCCATTTTTAAGGCATTTCGCGCATACATGAAATGAACACATTTTTCTCCAAAACTATAACAGATGCAAGCTTGTCCTGTTTGGTGGAGATGATATTTAATAAAATAAGTAGAAATCCACTAAAAGTTTTGTTTGGTTATCTTGCAATCCCGAGATAATCGTCTCCATGCTCCAAATCCATTTTAAAGCCATTTTTAAGGCATTTCGCGCATACATGAAATGAACACATTTTTCTCCAAAACTATAACAGATGCAAGCTTGTCCTGTTTGGTGGAGATGATATTTAATAAAATAAGTAGAAATCCACTAAAAGTTTTGTTTGGTTATCTTGCAATCCCGAGATAATCGTCTCCATGCTCCAAATCCATTTTAAAGCCATTTTTAAGGCATTTCGCGCATACATGAAATGAACACATTTTTCTCCAAAACTATAACAGATGCAAGCTTGTCCTGTTTGGTGGAGATGATATTTAATAAAATAAGTAGAAATCCACTAAAAGTTTTGTTTGGTTACCTTGCAATCCCGAGATAATCGTCTCCATGCTCCAAATTTATTTTAAAGCCATTTTTAAGGCATTTTGCGCATACATGAAATGAACACATTTTTCTCCAAAACTATAACAGATGCAAGCTTGTCCTGTTTGGTGGAGATGATATTTAATAAAATAAGTAGAAATCCACTAAAAGTTTTGTTTGGTTATATTGCAATCCCGAGATAATCGTCTCCATGCTCCAAATCCATTTTAAAGCCATTTTTAAGGCATTTCGCGCATACATGAAATGAACACATTTTTCTCCAAAACTATAACAGATGCAAGCTTGTCCTGTTTGGTGGAGATGATATTTAATAAAATAAGTAGAAATCCACTAAAAGTTTTGTTTGGTTATCTTGCAATCCCGAGATAATCGTCTCCATGCTCCAAATCCATTTTAAAGCCATTTTTAAGGCATTTCGCGCATACATGAAATGAACACATTTTTCTCCAAAACTATAACAGATGCAAGCTTGTCCTGTTTGGTGGAGATGATATTTAATAAAATAAGTAGAAATCCACTAAAAGTTTTGTTTGGTTATCCTGCAATCCCGAGATAATCGTCTCCATGCTCCAAATCCATTTTAAAGCCATTTTTAAGGCATTTCGCGCATACATGAAATGAACACATTTTTCTCCAAAACTATAACAGATGCAAGCTTGTCCTGTTTGGTGGAGATGATATTTAATAAAATAAGTAGAAATCCACTACAAGTTTTGTTTGGTTATCTTGCAATCCCGAGATAATCGTCTCCATGCTCCAAATCCATTTTAAAGCCATTTTTAAGGCATTTCGCGCATACATGAAATGAACACATTTTTCTCCAAAACTATAACAGATGCAAGCTTGTCCTGTTTGGTGGAGATGATATTTAATAAAATAAGTAGAAATCCACTAAAAGTTTTGTTTGGTTATCTTGCAATCCCGAGATAATCGTCTCCATGCTCCAAATCCATTTTAAAGCCATTTTTAAGGCATTTCGCGCATACATGAAATGAACACATTTTTCTCCAAAACTATAACAGATGCAAGCTTGTCCTGTTTGGTGGAGATGATATTTAATAAAATAAGTAGAAATCCACTAAAAGTTTTGTTTGGTTATCTTGCAATCCCGAGATAATCGTCTCCATGCTCCAAATCCATTTTAAAGCCATTTTTAAGGCATTTCGCGCATACATGAAATGAACACATTTTTCTCCAAAACTATAACAGATGCAAGCTTGTCCTGTTTGGTGGAGATGATATTTAATAAAATAAGTAGAAATCCACTAAAAGTTTTGTTTGGTTATCTTGCAATCCCGAGATAATCGTCTCCATGCTCCAAATCCATTTTAAAGCCATTTTTAAGGCATTTCGCGCATACATGAAATGAACACATTTTTCTCCAAAACTATAACAGATGCAAGCTTGTCCTGTTTGGTGGAGATGATATTTAATAAAATAAGTAGAAATCCACTAAAAGTTTTGTTTGGTTATCTTGCAATCCCGAGATAATCGTCTCCATGCTCCAAATCCATTTTAAAGCCATTTTTAAGGCATTTCGCGCATACATGAAATGAACACATTTTTCTCCAAAACTATAACAGATGCAAGCTTGTCCTGTTTGGTGGAGATGATATTTAATAAAATAAGTAGAAATCCACTAAAAGTTTTGTTTGGTTATCTTGCAATCCCGAGATAATCGTCTCCATGCTCCAAATCCATTTTAAAGCCATTTTTAAGGCATTTCGCGCATACATGAAATGAACACATTTTTCTCCAAAACTATAACAGATGCAAGCTTGTCCTGTTTGGTGGAGATGATATTTAATAAAATAAGTAGAAATCCACTAAAAGTTTTGTTTGGTTACCTTGCAATCCCGAGATAATCGTCTCCATGCTCCAAATCCATTTTAAAGCCATTTTTAAGGCATTTCGCGCATACATGAAATGAACACATTTTTCTCCAAAACTATAACAGATGCAAGCTTGTCCTGTTTGGTGGAGATGATATTTAATAAAATAAGTAGAAATCCACTAAAAGTTTTGTTTGGTTATATTGCAATTTCGAGATAATCGTCTCCATGCTCCAAATCCATTTTAAAGCCATTTTTAAGGCATTTCGCGCATACATGAAATGAACACATTTTTCTCCAAAACTATAACAGATGCAAGCTTGTCCTGTTTGGTGGAGATGATATTTAATAAAATAAGTAGAAATCCACTAAAAGTTTTGTTTGGTTATCTTGCAATCCCGAGATAATCGTCTCCATGCTCCAAATCCATTTTAAAGCCATTTTTAAGGCATTTCGCGCATACATGAAATGAACACATTTTTCTCCAAAACTATAACAGATGCAAGCTTGTCCTGTTTGGTGGAGATGATATTTAATAAAATAAGTAGAAATCCACTAAAAGTTTTGTTTGGTTATCTTGCAATCCCGAGATAATCGTCTCCATGCTCCAAATCCATTTTAAAGCCATTTTTAAGGCATTTCGCGCATACATGAAATGAACACATTTTTCTCCAAAACTATAACAGATGCAAGCTTGTCCTGTTTGGTGGAGATGATATTTAATAAAATAAGTAGAAATCCACTAAAAGTTTTGTTTGGTTATCTTGCAATCCCGAGATAATCGTCTCCATGCTCCAAATCCATTTTAAAGCCATTTTTAAGGCATTTCGCGCATACATGAAATGAACACATTTTTCTCCAAAACTATAACAGATGCAAGCTTGTCCTGTTTGGTGGAGATGATATTTAATAAAATAAGTAGAAATCCACTAAAAGTTTTGTTTGGTTATCTTGCAATCCCGAGATAATCGTCTCCATGCTCCAAATCCATTTTAAAGCCATTTTTAAGGCATTTCGCGCATACATGAAATGAACACATTTTTCTCCAAAACTATAACAGATGCAAGCTTGTCCTGTTTGGTGGAGATGATATTTAATAAAATAAGTAGAAATCCACTAAAAGTTTTGTTTGGTTATCTTGCAATCCCGAGATAATCGTCTCCATGCTCCAAATCCATTTTAAAGCCATTTTTAAGGCATTTCGCGCATACATGAAATGAACACATTTTTCTCCAAAACTATAACAGATGCAAGCTTGTCCTGTTTGGTGGAGATGATATTTAATAAAATAAGTAGAAATCCACTAAAAGTTTTGTTTGGTTACCTTGCAATCCCGAGATAATCGTCTCCATGCTCCAAATCCTCCAAACCCTTGAATATTACCTGCTTAACCCAGCAGGAAGTACGCCGCCGCCTCGAAATCACTAAGGTTGACAAATCTCCGGGCCCGGATGGCATACACCCCAGAGTACTACAGGAATTGAGTTCTGTGATAGATAGACCATTATTTTTAATCTTCTCAGATTCCTTAATAACAGGGTCGGTACCGCAGGACTGGCGCATAGCAAATGTGGTGCCAATATTCAAAAAGGGGACAAAAACTGAGCCGGGAAATTATAGGCCGGTAAGTTTAACCTCTACGGTTGGTAAAATCCTTGAGGGTTTCTTGAGAGATGCTATACTGGAGTATCTCAAGAAAAATAACCTTATGACAGAGTATCAACATGGGTTTATGAGGGATCGATCCTGTCAAACTAATTTGATCAGCTTCTATGAAGAGGTAAGTTCAAGCCTGGACCAGGGAAATGCAGTGGATGTTGTGTATATGGACTTTTCAAAAGCTTTTGATACGGTGCCACACAAAAGGTTGGTACATAAAATGAGAATAATGGGGATAGGGGAAAATATGTGTAACTGGGTTAAAAACTGGCTCAGTGATAGGAAACAAAGGGTGGTTATTAATGGTACGTACTCGGACTGGGTCTCAGTTCATAGTGGGGTACCACAGGGGTCAGTATTGGGCCCGCTTCTTTTCAACATATTTATAAATGACCTTGTTGGGGGCATGCGGAGTAGAATTTTAATATTTGCAGATGATACTAAACTCTGCAGAGTAATCAATACAGAGGAGGATAATTTTATATTACAGGGAGATTTATGTAAATTGGAGGATTGGGCTGAGAAGTGGCAATTGAAGTTTAATGTAGATAAATGTAAGGTCATGCACTTGGGTAGAGGAAATAACATTTATGATTATGTACTTAATTGTAGAACACTGGGTAAAACAGACACAGAAAAAGACTTGGGTGTATGGGTGGATGGTAAACTTCACTTTAGTGGACAGTGTCAGGCAGCTGCTGCCAGGGCTAATAAAATAATGGGATGTATTAAAAGAGGTATAAGTGTTCATGAAAAAAATATAGTTCTACCTCTGTACAAGTCACTAGTGCGACCGCACTTAGAATACTGTGTACAATTCTGGTCACCGATATATAAGAAGGACATAGCTGAACTGGAGAGGGTGCAGAGAAGAGCGACCAAGATTATTAGAGGAATGGGTGGGCTGCAATACCAAGATAGGTTATTAAACTTGGGGTTATTTAGTTTGGAAAAACGAAGGCTTAGGGGGGATCTAATCACAATGTATAAATATATGAGGGGACAGTACAGAGACCTTTCCAAAGATCTTTTTACACCTAGGCCTGCGACTGGAACACGGGGGCATCCGCTACGTCTTGAGGAAAGAAGGTTTAATCATAATCACAGACGAGGATTCTTTACTGTACGAGCAGTGAGACTATGGAACTCTCTGCCGCATGATGTTATAATGAGTGATTCACTACTAACATTTAAGCAGAGCCTGGATGCCTTTCTTGAAAAATTTAATATTACCAGTTATGTATATTAGATTTTATGACAGGGTATTGATCCAGGGAACTAGTCTGATTGCCGGATGTGGAGTCAGGAAGGAAATTTTTCCCCATTGGAACCTGTTTGCCACATTGGGGTTTTTTTTGCCTTCCTCTGGATCAACATGTTAGGCTACGGGTTGAACTAGATGGACTTAGAGTCTCCCTTCAACCTTAAAAACTATGATACTATGATACTATGAAATCCATTTTAAAGCCATTTTTAAGGCATTTCGCGCATACATGAAATGAACACATTTTTCTCCAAAACTATAACAGATGCAAGCTTGTCCTGTTTGGTGGAGATGATATTTAATAAAATAAGTAGAAATCCACTAAAAGTTTTGTTTGGTTATATTGCAATCCCGAGATAATCGTCTCCATGCTCCAAATCCATTTTAAAGCCATTTTTAAGGCATTTCGCGCATACATGAAATGAACACATTTTTCTCCAAAACTATAACAGATGCAAGCTTGTCCTGTTTGGTGGAGATGATATTTAATAAAATAAGTAGAAATCCACTAAAAGTTTTGTTTGGTTATCTTGCAATCCCGAGATAATCGTCTCCATGCTCCAAATCCATTTTAAAGCCATGTTTAAGGCATTTCGCGCATACATGAAATGAACACATTTTTCTCCAAAACTATAACAGATGCAAGCTTGTCCTGTTTGGTGGAGATGATATTTAATAAAATAAGTAGAAATCCACTAAAAGTTTTGTTTGGTTATCTTGCAATCCCGAGATAATCGTCTCCATGCTCCAAATCCATTTTAAAGCCATTTTTAAGGCATTTCGCGCATACATGAAATGAACACATTTTTCTCCAAAACTATAACAGATGCAAGCTTGTCCTGTTTGGTGGAGATGATATTTAATAAAATAAGTAGAAATCCACTAAAAGTTTTGTTTGGTTATCTTGCAATCCCGAGATAATCGTCTCCATGCTCCAAATCCATTTTAAAGCCATTTTTAAGGCATTTCGCGCATACATGAAATGAACACATTTTTCTCCAAAACTATAACAGATGCAAGCTTGTCCTGTTTGGTGGAGATGATATTTAATAAAATAAGTAGAAATCCACTAAAAGTTTTGTTTGGTTATCTTGCAATCCCGAGATAATCGTCTCCATGCTCCAAATCCATTTTAAAGCCATTTTTAAGGCATTTCGCGCATACATGAAATGAACACATTTTTCTCCAAAACTATAACAGATGCAAGCTTGTCCTGTTTGGTGGAGATGATATTTAATAAAATAAGTAGAAATCCACTAAAAGTTTTGTTTGGTTATCTTGCAATCCCGAGATAATCGTCTCCATGCTCCAAATCCATTTTAAAGCCATTTTTAAGGCATTTCGCGCATACATGAAATGAACACATTTTTCTCCAAAACTATAACAGATGCAAGCTTGTCCTGTTTGGTGGAGATGATATTTAATAAAATAAGTAGAAATCCACTAAAAGTTTTGTTTGGTTATCTTGCAATCCCGAGATAATCGTCTCCATGCTCCAAATCCATTTTAAAGCCATTTTTAAGGCATTTCGCGCATACATGAAATGAACACATTTTTCTCCAAAACTATAACAGATGCAAGCTTGTCCTGTTTGGTGGAGATGATATTTAATAAAATAAGTAGAAATCCACTAAAAGTTTTGTTTGGTTATCTTACAATCCCGAGATAATCGTCTCCATGCTCCAAATCCATTTTAAAGCCATTTTTAAGGCATTTCGCGCATACATGAAATGAACACATTTTTCTCCAAAACTATAACAGATGCAAGCTTGTCCTGTTTGGTGGAGATGATATTTAATAAAATAAGTAGAAATCCACTAAAAGTTTTGTTTGGTTATCTTGCAATCCCGAGATAATCGTCTCCATGCTCCAAATCCATTTTAAAGCCATTTTTAAGGCATTTCGCGCATACATGAAATGAACACATTTTTCTCCAAAACTATAACAGATGCAAGCTTGTCCTGTTTGGTGGAGATGATATTTAATAAAATAAGTAGAAATCCACTAAAAGTTTTGTTTGGTTATATTGCAATCCCGAGATAATCGTCTCCATGCTCCAAATCCATTTTAAAGCCATTTTTAAGGCATTTCGCGCATACATGAAATGAACACATTTTTCTCCAAAACTATAACAGATGCAAGCTTGTCCTGTTTGGTGGAGATGATATTTAATAAAATAAGTAGAAATCCACTAAAAGTTTTGTTTGGTTATCTTGCAATCCCGAGATAATCGTCTCCATGCTCCAAATCCATTTTAAAGCCATTTTTAAGGCATTTCGCGCATACATGAAATGAACACATTTTTCTCCAAAACTATAACAGATGCAAGCTTGTCCTGTTTGGTGGAGATGATATTTAATAAAATAAGTAGAAATCCACTAAAAGTTTTGTTTGGTTATCTTGCAATCCCGAGATAATCGTCTCCATGCTCCAAATCCATTTTAAAGCCATTTTTAAGGCATTTCGCGCATACATGAAATGAACACATTTTTCTCCAAAACTATAACAGATGCAAGCTTGTCCTGTTTGGTGGAGATGATATTTAATAAAATAAGTAGAAATCCACTAAAAGTTTTGTTTGGTTATCTTGCAATCCCGAGATAATCGTCTCCATGCTCCAAATCCATTTTAAAGCCATTTTTAAGGCATTTCGCGCATACATGAAATGAACACATTTTTCTCCAAAACTATAACAGATGCAAGCTTGTCCTGTTTGGTGGAGATGATATTTAATAAAATAAGTAGAAATCCACTAAAAGTTTTGTTTGGTTATCTTGCAATCCCGAGATAATCGTCTCCATGCTCCAAATCCATTTTAAAGCCATTTTTAAGGCATTTCGCGCATACATGAAATGAACACATTTTTCTCCAAAACTATAACAGATGCAAGCTTGTCCTGTTTGGTGGAGATGATATTTAATAAAATAAGTAGAAATCCACTAAAAGTTTTGTTTGGTTATCTTGCAATCCCGAGATAATCGTCTCCATGCTCCAAATCCATTTTAAAGCCATTTTTAAGGCATTTCGCGCATACATGAAATGAACACATTTTTCTCCAAAACTATAACAGATGCAAGCTTGTCCTGTTTGGTGGAGATGATATTTAATAAAATAAGTAGAAATCCACTAAAAGGTTTGTTTGGTTACCTTGCAATTTCGAGATAATCGTCTCCATGCTCCAAATCCATTTTAAAGCCATTTTTAAGGCATTTTGCGCATACATGAAATGAACACATTTTTCTCCAAAACTATAACAGATGCAAGCTTGTCCTGTTTGGTGGAGATGATATTTAATAAAATAAGTAGAAATCCACTAAAAGTTTTGTTTGGTTATATTGCAATCCCGAGATAATCGTCTCCATGCTCCAAATCCATTTTAAAGCCATTTTTAAGGCATTTCGCGCATACATAAAATGAACACATTTTTCTCCAAAACTATAACAGATGCAAGCTTGTCCTGTTTGGTGGAGATGATATTTAATAAAATAAGTAGAAATCCACTAAAAGTTTTGTTTGGTTATCTTGCAATCCCGAGATAATCGTCTCCATGCTCCAAATCCATTTTAAAGCCATTTTTAAGGCATTTCGCGCATACATGAAATGAACACATTTTTCTCCAAAACTATAACAGATGCAAGCTTGTCCTGTTTGGTGGAGATGATATTTAATAAAATAAGTAGAAATCCACTAAAAGTTTTGTTTGGTTATCTTGCAATCCCGAGATAATCGTCTCCATGCTCCAAATCCATTTTAAAGCCATTTTTAAGGCATTTCGCGCATACATGAAATGAACACATTTTTCTCCAAAACTATAACAGATGCAAGCTTGTCCTGTTTGGTGGAGATGATATTTAATAAAATAAGTAGAAATCCACTACAAGTTTTGTTTGGTTATCTTGCAATCCCGAGATAATCGTCTCCATGCTCCATATCCATTTTAAAGCCATTTTTAAGGCATTTCGCGCATACATGAAATGAACACATTTTTCTCCAAAACTATAACAGATGCAAGCTTGTCCTGTTTGGTGGAGATGATATTTAATAAAATAAGTAGAAATCCACTAAAAGTTTTGTTTGGTTATCTTGCAATCCCGAGATAATCGTCTCCATGCTCCAAATCCATTTTAAAGCCATTTTTAAGGCATTTCGCGCATACATGAAATGAACACATTTTTCTCCAAAACTATAACAGATGCAAGCTTGTCCTGTTTGGTGGAGATGATATTTAATAAAATAAGTAGAAATCCACTAAAAGTTTTGTTTGGTTATCTTGCAATCCCGAGATAATCGTCTCCATGCTCCAAATCCATTTTAAAGCCATTTTTAAGGCATTTCGCGCATACATGAAATGAACACATTTTTCTCCAAAACTATAACAGATGCAAGCTTGTCCTGTTTGGTGGAGATGATATTTAATAAAATAAGTAGAAATCCACTAAAAGTTTTGTTTGGTTATCTTGCAATCCCGAGATAATCGTCTCCATGCTCCAAATCCATTTTAAAGCCATTTTTAAGGCATTTCGCGCATACATGAAATGAACACATTTTTCTCCAAAACTATAACAGATGCAAGCTTGTCCTGTTTGGTGGAGATGATATTTAATAAAATAAGTAGAAATCCACTAAAAGTTTTGTTTGGTTATCTTACAATCCCGAGATAATCGTCTCCATGCTCCAAATCCATTTTAAAGCCATTTTTAAGGCATTTCGCGCATACATGAAATGAACACATTTTTCTCCAAAACTATAACAGATGCAAGCTTGTCCTGTTTGGTGGAGATGATATTTAATAAAATAAGTAGAAATCCACTAAAAGTTTTGTTTGGTTATCTTGCAATCCCGAGATAATCGTCTCCATGCTCCAAATCCATTTTAAAGCCATTTTTAAGGCATTTCGCGCATACATGAAATGAACACATTTTTCTCCAAAACTATAACAGATGCAAGCTTGTCCTGTTTGGTGGAGATGATATTTAATAAACTAAGTAGAAATCCACTAAAAGTTTTGTTTGGTTATATTGGAATCCCGAGATAATCGTCTCCATGCTCCAAATCCATTTTAAAGCCATTTTTAAGGCATTTCGCGCATACATGAAATGAACACATTTTTCTCCAAAACTATAACAGATGCAAGCTTGTCCTGTTTGGTGGAGATGATATTTAATAAAATAAGTAGAAATCCACTAAAAGTTTTGTTTGGTTATCTTGCAATCCCGAGATAATCGTCTCCATGCTCCAAATCCATTTTAAAGCCATTTTTAAGGCATTTCGCGCATACATGAAATGAACACATTTTTCTCCAAAACTATAACAGATGCAAGCTTGTCCTGTTTGGTGGAGATGATATTTAATAAAATAAGTAGAAATCCACTAAAAGTTTTGTTTGGTTATCTTGCAATCCCGAGATAATCGTCTCCATGCTCCAAATCCATTTTAAAGCCATTTTTAAGGCATTTCGCGCATACATGAAATGAACACATTTTTCTCCAAAACTATAACAGATGCAAGCTTGTCCTGTTTGGTGGAGATGATATTTAATAAAATAAGTAGAAATCCACTAAAAGTTTTGTTTGGTTATCTTGCAATCCCGAGATAATCGTCTCCATGCTCCAAATCCATTTTAAAGCCATTTTTAAGGCATTTCGCGCATACATGAAATGAACACATTTTTCTCCAAAACTATAACAGATGCAAGCTTGTCCTGTTTGGTGGAGATGATATTTAATAAAATAAGTAGAAATCCACTAAAAGTTTTGTTTGGTTATCTTGCAATCCCGAGATAATCGTCTCCATGCTCCAAATCCATTTTAAAGCCATTTTTAAGGCATTTCGCGCATACATGAAATGAACACATTTTTCTCCAAAACTATAACAGATGCAAGCTTGTCCTGTTTGGTGGAGATGATATTTAATAAAATAAGTAGAAATCCACTAAAAGTTTTGTTTGGTTATCTTGCAATCCCGAGATAATCGTCTCCATGCTCCAAATCCATTTTAAAGCCATTTTTAAGGCATTTCGCGCATACATGAAATGAACACATTTTTCTCCAAAACTATAACAGATGCAAGCTTGTCCTGTTTGGTGGAGATGATATTTAATAAAATAAGTAGAAATCCACTAAAAGTTTTGTTTGGTTACCTTGCAATCCCGAGATAATCGTCTCCATGCTCCAAATCCATTTTAAAGCCATTTTTAAGGCATTTCGCGCATACATGAAATGAACACATTTTTCTCCAAAACTATAACAGATGCAAGCTTGTCCTGTTTGGTGGAGATGATATTTAATAAAATAAGTAGAAATCCACTAAAAGTTTTGTTTGGTTATATTGCAATCCCGAGATAATCGTCTCCATGCTCCAAATCCATTTTAAAGCCATTTTTAAGGCATTTCGCGCATACATGAAATGAACACATTTTTCTCCAAAACTATAACAGATGCAAGCTTGTCCTGTTTGGTGGAGATGATATTTAATAAAATAAGTAGAAATCCACTAAAAGTTTTGTTTGGTTATCTTGCAATCCCGAGATAATCGTCTCCATGCTCCAAAATCCATTTTAAAGCCATTTTTTAAGGCATTTCGCGCATACATGAAATGAACACATTTTTCTCCAAAACTATAACAGATGCAAGCTTGTCCTGTTTGGTGGAGATGATATTTAATAAAATAAGTAGAAATCCACTAAAAGTTTTGTTTGGTTATCTTGCAATCCCGAGATAATCGTCTCCATGCTCCAAATCCATTTTAAAGCCATTTTTAAGGCATTTCGCGCATACATGAAATGAACACATTTTTCTCCAAAACTATAACAGATGCAAGCTTGTCCTGTTTGGTGGAGATGATATTTAATAAAATAAGTAGAAATCCACTAAAAGTTTTGTTTGGTTATCTTGCAATCCCGAGATAATCGTCTCCATGCTCCAAATCCATTTTAAAGCCATTTTTAAGGCATTTCGCGCATACATGAAATGAACACATTTTTCTCCAAAACTATAACAGATGCAAGCTTGTCCTGTTTGGTGGAGATGATATTTAATAAAATAAGTAGAAATCCACTAAAAGTTTTGTTTGGTTATCTTGCAATCCCGAGATAATCGTCTCCATGCTCCAAATCCATTTTAAAGCCATTTTTAAGGCATTTCGCGCATACATGAAATGAACACATTTTTCTCCAAAACTATAACAGATGCAAGCTTGTCCTGTTTGGTGGAGATGATATTTAATAAAATAAGTAGAAATCCACTAAAAGTTTTGTTTGGTTATCTTGCAATCCCGAGATAATCGTCTCCATGCTCCAAATCCATTTTAAAGCCATTTTTAAGGCATTTCGCGCATACATGAAATGAACACATTTTTCTCCAAAACTATAACAGATGCAAGCTTGTCCTGTTTGGTGGAGATGATATTTAATAAAATAAGTAGAAATCCACTAAAAGTTTTGTTTGGTTATCTTGCAATCCCGAGATAATCGTCTCCATGCTCCAAATCCATTTTAAAGCCATTTTTAAGGCATTTCGCGCATACATGAAATGAACACATTTTTCTCCAAAACTATAACAGATGCAAGCTTGTCCTGTTTGGTGGAGATGATATTTAATAAAATAAGTAGAAATCCACTAAAAGTTTTGTTTGGTTATCTTGCAATCCCGAGATAATCGTCTCCATGCTCCAAATCCATTTTAAAGCCATTTTTAAGGCATTTCGCGCATACATGAAATGAACACATTTTTCTCCAAAACTATAACAGATGCAAGCTTGTCCTGTTTGGTGGAGATGATATTTAATAAAATAAGTAGAAATCCACTAAAAGTTTTGTTTGGTTATCTTGCAATCCCGAGATAATCGTCTCCATGCTCCAAATCCATTTTAAAGCCATTTTTAAGGCATTTCGCGCATACATGAAATGAACACATTTTTCTCCAAAACTATAACAGATGCAAGCTTGTCCTGTTTGGTGGAGATGATATTTAATAAAATAAGTAGAAATCCACTAAAAGTTTTGTTTGGTTATCTTGCAATCCCGAGATAATCGTCTCCATGCTCCAAATCCATTTTAAAGCCATTTTTAAGGCATTTCGCGCATACATGAAATGAACACATTTTTCTCCAAAACTATAACAGATGCAAGCTTGTCCTGTTTGGTGGAGATGATATTTAATAAAATAAGTAGAAATCCACTAAAAGTTTTGTTTGGTTATCTTGCAATCCCGAGATAATCGTCTCCATGCTCCAAATCCATTTTAAAGCCATTTTTAAGGCATTTCGCGCATACATGAAATGAACACATTTTTCTCCAAAACTATAACAGATGCAAGCTTGTCCTGTTTGGTGGAGATGATATTTAATAAAATAAGTAGAAATCCACTAAAAGTTTTGTTTGGTTATCTTGCAATCCCGAGATAATCGTCTCCATGCTCCAAATCCATTTTAAAGCCATTTTTAAGGCATTTCGCGCATACATGAAATGAACACATTTTTCTCCAAAACTATAACAGATGCAAGCTTGTCCTGTTTGGTGGAGATGATATTTAATAAAATAAGTAGAAATCCACTAAAAGTTTTGTTTGGTTATCTTGCAATCCCGAGATAATCGTCTCCATGCTCCAAATCCATTTTAAAGCCATTTTTAAGGCATTTCGCGCATACATGAAATGAACACATTTTTCTCCAAAACTATAACAGATGCAAGCTTGTCCTGTTTGGTGGAGATGATATTTAATAAAATAAGTAGAAATCCACTAAAAGTTTTGTTTGGTTATCTTGCAATCCCGAGATAATCGTCTCCATGCTCCAAATCCATTTTAAAGCCATTTTTAAGGCATTTCGCGCATACATGAAATGAACACATTTTTCTCCAAAACTATAACAGATGCAAGCTTGTCCTGTTTGGTGGAGATGATATTTAATAAAATAAGTAGAAATCCACTAAAAGTTTTGTTTGGTTATCTTGCAATCCCGAGATAATCGTCTCCATGCTCCAAATCCATTTTAAAGCCATTTTTAAGGCATTTCGCGCATACATGAAATGAACACATTTTTCTCCAAAACTATAACAGATGCAAGCTTGTCCTGTTTGGTGGAGATGATATTTAATAAAATAAGTAGAAATCCACTAAAAGTTTTGTTTGGTTATCTTGCAATCCCGAGATAATCGTCTCCATGCTCCAAATCCATTTTAAAGCCATTTTTAAGGCATTTCGCGCATACATGAAATGAACACATTTTTCTCCAAAACTATAACAGATGCAAGCTTGTCCTGTTTGGTGGAGATGATATTTAATAAAATAAGTAGAAATCCACTAAAAGTTTTGTTTGGTTATCTTGCAATCCCGAGATAATCGTCTCCATGCTCCAAATCCATTTTAAAGCCATTTTTAAGGCATTTCGCGCATACATGAAATGAACACATTTTTCTCCAAAACTATAACAGATGCAAGCTTGTCCTGTTTGGTGGAGATGATATTTAATAAAATAAGTAGAAATCCACTAAAAGTTTTGTTTGGTTATCTTGCAATCCCGAGATAATCGTCTCCATGCTCCAAATCCATTTTAAAGCCATTTTTAAGGCATTTCGCGCATACATGAAATGAACACATTTTTCTCCAAAACTATAACAGATGCAAGCTTGTCCTGTTTGGTGGAGATGATATTTAATAAAATAAGTAGAAATCCACTAAAAGTTTTGTTTGGTTATCTTGCAATCCCGAGATAATCGTCTCCATGCTCCAAATCCATTTTAAAGCCATTTTTAAGGCATTTCGCGCATACATGAAATGAACACATTTTTCTCCAAAACTATAACAGATGCAAGCTTGTCCTGTTTGGTGGAGATGATATTTAATAAAATAAGTAGAAATCCACTAAAAGTTTTGTTTGGTTATCTTGCAATCCCGAGATAATCGTCTCCATGCTCCAAATCCATTTTAAAGCCATTTTTAAGGCATTTCGCGCATACATGAAATGAACACATTTTTCTCCAAAACTATAACAGATGCAAGCTTGTCCTGTTTGGTGGAGATGATATTTAATAAAATAAGTAGAAATCCACTAAAAGTTTTGTTTGGTTATCTTGCAATCCCGAGATAATCGTCTCCATGCTCCAAATCCATTTTAAAGCCATTTTTAAGGCATTTCGCGCATACATGAAATGAACACATTTTTCTCCAAAACTATAACAGATGCAAGCTTGTCCTGTTTGGTGGAGATGATATTTAATAAAATAAGTAGAAATCCACTAAAAGTTTTGTTTGGTTATCTTGCAATCCCGAGATAATCGTCTCCATGCTCCAAATCCATTTTAAAGCCATTTTTAAGGCATTTCGCGCATACATGAAATGAACACATTTTTCTCCAAAACTATAACAGATGCAAGCTTGTCCTGTTTGGTGGAGATGATATTTAATAAAATAAGTAGAAATCCACTAAAAGTTTTGTTTGGTTATCTTGCAATCCCGAGATAATCGTCTCCATGCTCCAAATCCATTTTAAAGCCATTTTTAAGGCATTTCGCGCATACATGAAATGAACACATTTTTCTCCAAAACTATAACAGATGCAAGCTTGTCCTGTTTGGTGGAGATGATATTTAATAAAATAAGTAGAAATCCACTAAAAGTTTTGTTTGGTTATCTTGCAATCCCGAGATAATCGTCTCCATGCTCCAAATCCATTTTAAAGCCATTTTTAAGGCATTTCGCGCATACATGAAATGAACACATTTTTCTCCAAAACTATAACAGATGCAAGCTTGTCCTGTTTGGTGGAGATGATATTTAATAAAATAAGTAGAAATCCACTAAAAGTTTTGTTTGGTTATCTTGCAATCCCGAGATAATCGTCTCCATGCTCCAAATCCATTTTAAAGCCATTTTTAAGGCATTTCGCGCATACATGAAATGAACACATTTTTCTCCAAAACTATAACAGATGCAAGCTTGTCCTGTTTGGTGGAGATGATATTTAATAAAATAAGTAGAAATCCACTAAAAGTTTTGTTTGGTTATCTTGCAATCCCGAGATAATCGTCTCCATGCTCCAAATCCATTTTAAAGCCATTTTTAAGGCATTTCGCGCATACATGAAATGAACACATTTTTCTCCAAAACTATAACAGATGCAAGCTTGTCCTGTTTGGTGGAGATGATATTTAATAAAATAAGTAGAAATCCACTAAAAGTTTTGTTTGGTTATCTTGCAATCCCGAGATAATCGTCTCCATGCTCCAAATCCATTTTAAAGCCATTTTTAAGGCATTTCGCGCATACATGAAATGAACACATTTTTCTCCAAAACTATAACAGATGCAAGCTTGTCCTGTTTGGTGGAGATGATATTTAATAAAATAAGTAGAAATCCACTAAAAGTTTTGTTTGGTTATCTTGCAATCCCGAGATAATCGTCTCCATGCTCCAAATCCATTTTAAAGCCATTTTTAAGGCATTTCGCGCATACATGAAATGAACACATTTTT
Organism: Anomaloglossus baeobatrachus; assembly: GCF_048569485.1. Taxonomy (NCBI): domain Eukaryota; kingdom Metazoa; phylum Chordata; class Amphibia; order Anura; family Aromobatidae; genus Anomaloglossus; species Anomaloglossus baeobatrachus. The sequence continues at coordinate 31,270 of NW_027442611.1, read as the reverse complement.
CTCCAAAACTATAACAGATGCAAGCTTGTCCTGTTTGGTGGAGATGATATTTAATAAAATAAGTAGAAATCCACTAAAAGTTTTGTTTGGTTATCTTGCAATCCCGAGATAATCGTCTCCATGCTCCAAATCCATTTTAAAGCCATTTTTAAGGCATTTCGCGCATACATGAAATGAACACATTTTTCTCCAAAACTATAACAGATGCAAGCTTGTCCTGTTTGGTGGAGATGATATTTAATAAAATAAGTAGAAATCCACTAAAAGTTTTGTTTGGTTATCTTGCAATCCCGAGATAATCGTCTCCATGCTCCAAATCCATTTTAAAGCCATTTTTAAGGCATTTCGCGCATACATGAAATGAACACATTTTTCTCCAAAACTATAACAGATGCAAGCTTGTCCTGTTTGGTGGAGATGATATTTAATAAAATAAGTAGAAATCCACTAAAAGTTTTGTTTGGTTATCTTGCAATCCCGAGATAATCGTCTCCATGCTCCAAATCCATTTTAAAGCCATTTTTAAGGCATTTCGCGCATACATGAAATGAACACATTTTTCTCCAAAACTATAACAGATGCAAGCTTGTCCTGTTTGGTGGAGATGATATTTAATAAAATAAGTAGAAATCCACTAAAAGTTTTGTTTGGTTATCTTGCAATCCCGAGATAATCGTCTCCATGCTCCAAATCCATTTTAAAGCCATTTTTAAGGCATTTCGCGCATACATGAAATGAACACATTTTTCTCCAAAACTATAACAGATGCAAGCTTGTCCTGTTTGGTGGAGATGATATTTAATAAAATAAGTAGAAATCCACTAAAAGTTTTGTTTGGTTATCTTGCAATCCCGAGATAATCGTCTCCATGCTCCAAATCCATTTTAAAGCCATTTTTAAGGCATTTCGCGCATACATGAAATGAACACATTTTTCTCCAAAACTATAACAGATGCAAGCTTGTCCTGTTTGGTGGAGATGATATTTAATAAAATAAGTAGAAATCCACTAAAAGTTTTGTTTGGTTATCTTGCAATCCCGAGATAATCGTCTCCATGCTCCAAATCCATTTTAAAGCCATTTTTAAGGCATTTCGCGCATACATGAAATGAACACATTTTTCTCCAAAACTATAACAGATGCAAGCTTGTCCTGTTTGGTGGAGATGATATTTAATAAAATAAGTAGAAATCCACTAAAAGTTTTGTTTGGTTATCTTGCAATCCCGAGATAATCGTCTCCATGCTCCAAATCCATTTTAAAGCCATTTTTAAGGCATTTCGCGCATACATGAAATGAACACATTTTTCTCCAAAACTATAACAGATGCAAGCTTGTCCTGTTTGGTGGAGATGATATTTAATAAAATAAGTAGAAATCCACTAAAAGTTTTGTTTGGTTATCTTGCAATCCCGAGATAATCGTCTCCATGCTCCAAATCCATTTTAAAGCCATTTTTAAGGCATTTCGCGCATACATGAAATGAACACATTTTTCTCCAAAACTATAACAGATGCAAGCTTGTCCTGTTTGGTGGAGATGATATTTAATAAAATAAGTAGAAATCCACTAAAAGTTTTGTTTGGTTATCTTGCAATCCCGAGATAATCGTCTCCATGCTCCAAATCCATTTTAAAGCCATTTTTAAGGCATTTCGCGCATACATGAAATGAACACATTTTTCTCCAAAACTATAACAGATGCAAGCTTGTCCTGTTTGGTGGAGATGATATTTAATAAAATAAGTAGAAATCCACTAAAAGTTTTGTTTGGTTATCTTGCAATCCCGAGATAATCGTCTCCATGCTCCAAATCCATTTTAAAGCCATTTTTAAGGCATTTCGCGCATACATGAAATGAACACATTTTTCTCCAAAACTATAACAGATGCAAGCTTGTCCTGTTTGGTGGAGATGATATTTAATAAAATAAGTAGAAATCCACTAAAAGTTTTGTTTGGTTATCTTGCAATCCCGAGATAATCGTCTCCATGCTCCAAATCCATTTTAAAGCCATTTTTAAGGCATTTCGCGCATACATGAAATGAACACATTTTTCTCCAAAACTATAACAGATGCAAGCTTGTCCTGTTTGGTGGAGATGATATTTAATAAAATAAGTAGAAATCCACTAAAAGTTTTGTTTGGTTATCTTGCAATCCCGAGATAATCGTCTCCATGCTCCAAATCCATTTTAAAGCCATTTTTAAGGCATTTCGCGCATACATGAAATGAACACATTTTTCTCCAAAACTATAACAGATGCAAGCTTGTCCTGTTTGGTGGAGATGATATTTAATAAAATAAGTAGAAATCCACTAAAAGTTTTGTTTGGTTATCTTGCAATCCCGAGATAATCGTCTCCATGCTCCAAATCCATTTTAAAGCCATTTTTAAGGCATTTCGCGCATACATGAAATGAACACATTTTTCTCCAAAACTATAACAGATGCAAGCTTGTCCTGTTTGGTGGAGATGATATTTAATAAAATAAGTAGAAATCCACTAAAAGTTTTGTTTGGTTATCTTGCAATCCCGAGATAATCGTCTCCATGCTCCAAATCCATTTTAAAGCCATTTTTAAGGCATTTCGCGCATACATGAAATGAACACATTTTTCTCCAAAACTATAACAGATGCAAGCTTGTCCTGTTTGGTGGAGATGATATTTAATAAAATAAGTAGAAATCCACTAAAAGTTTTGTTTGGTTATCTTGCAATCCCGAGATAATCGTCTCCATGCTCCAAATCCATTTTAAAGCCATTTTTAAGGCATTTCGCGCATACATGAAATGAACACATTTTTCTCCAAAACTATAACAGATGCAAGCTTGTCCTGTTTGGTGGAGATGATATTTAATAAAATAAGTAGAAATCCACTAAAAGTTTTGTTTGGTTATCTTGCAATCCCGAGATAATCGTCTCCATGCTCCAAATCCATTTTAAAGCCATTTTTAAGGCATTTCGCGCATACATGAAATGAACACATTTTTCTCCAAAACTATAACAGATGCAAGCTTGTCCTGTTTGGTGGAGATGATATTTAATAAAATAAGTAGAAATCCACTAAAAGTTTTGTTTGGTTATCTTGCAATCCCGAGATAATCGTCTCCATGCTCCAAATCCATTTTAAAGCCATTTTTAAGGCATTTCGCGCATACATGAAATGAACACATTTTTCTCCAAAACTATAACAGATGCAAGCTTGTCCTGTTTGGTGGAGATGATATTTAATAAAATAAGTAGAAATCCACTAAAAGTTTTGTTTGGTTATCTTGCAATCCCGAGATAATCGTCTCCATGCTCCAAATCCATTTTAAAGCCATTTTTAAGGCATTTCGCGCATACATGAAATGAACACATTTTTCTCCAAAACTATAACAGATGCAAGCTTGTCCTGTTTGGTGGAGATGATATTTAATAAAATAAGTAGAAATCCACTAAAAGTTTTGTTTGGTTATCTTGCAATCCCGAGATAATCGTCTCCATGCTCCAAATCCATTTTAAAGCCATTTTTAAGGCATTTCGCGCATACATGAAATGAACACATTTTTCTCCAAAACTATAACAGATGCAAGCTTGTCCTGTTTGGTGGAGATGATATTTAATAAAATAAGTAGAAATCCACTAAAAGTTTTGTTTGGTTATCTTGCAATCCCGAGATAATCGTCTCCATGCTCCAAATCCATTTTAAAGCCATTTTTAAGGCATTTCGCGCATACATGAAATGAACACATTTTTCTCCAAAACTATAACAGATGCAAGCTTGTCCTGTTTGGTGGAGATGATATTTAATAAAATAAGTAGAAATCCACTAAAAGTTTTGTTTGGTTATCTTGCAATCCCGAGATAATCGTCTCCATGCTCCAAATCCATTTTAAAGCCATTTTTAAGGCATTTCGCGCATACATGAAATGAACACATTTTTCTCCAAAACTATAACAGATGCAAGCTTGTCCTGTTTGGTGGAGATGATATTTAATAAAATAAGTAGAAATCCACTAAAAGTTTTGTTTGGTTATCTTGCAATCCCGAGATAATCGTCTCCATGCTCCAAATCCATTTTAAAGCCATTTTTAAGGCATTTCGCGCATACATGAAATGAACACATTTTTCTCCAAAACTATAACAGATGCAAGCTTGTCCTGTTTGGTGGAGATGATATTTAATAAAATAAGTAGAAATCCACTAAAAGTTTTGTTTGGTTATCTTGCAATCCCGAGATAATCGTCTCCATGCTCCAAATCCATTTTAAAGCCATTTTTAAGGCATTTCGCGCATACATGAAATGAACACATTTTTCTCCAAAACTATAACAGATGCAAGCTTGTCCTGTTTGGTGGAGATGATATTTAATAAAATAAGTAGAAATCCACTAAAAGTTTTGTTTGGTTATCTTGCAATCCCGAGATAATCGTCTCCATGCTCCAAATCCATTTTAAAGCCATTTTTAAGGCATTTCGCGCATACATGAAATGAACACATTTTTCTCCAAAACTATAACAGATGCAAGCTTGTCCTGTTTGGTGGAGATGATATTTAATAAAATAAGTAGAAATCCACTAAAAGTTTTGTTTGGTTATCTTGCAATCCCGAGATAATCGTCTCCATGCTCCAAATCCATTTTAAAGCCATTTTTAAGGCATTTCGCGCATACATGAAATGAACACATTTTTCTCCAAAACTATAACAGATGCAAGCTTGTCCTGTTTGGTGGAGATGATATTTAATAAAATAAGTAGAAATCCACTAAAAGTTTTGTTTGGTTATCTTGCAATCCCGAGATAATCGTCTCCATGCTCCAAATCCATTTTAAAGCCATTTTTAAGGCATTTCGCGCATACATGAAATGAACACATTTTTCTCCAAAACTATAACAGATGCAAGCTTGTCCTGTTTGGTGGAGATGATATTTAATAAAATAAGTAGAAATCCACTAAAAGTTTTGTTTGGTTATCTTGCAATCCCGAGATAATCGTCTCCATGCTCCAAATCCATTTTAAAGCCATTTTTAAGGCATTTCGCGCATACATGAAATGAACACATTTTTCTCCAAAACTATAACAGATGCAAGCTTGTCCTGTTTGGTGGAGATGATATTTAATAAAATAAGTAGAAATCCACTAAAAGTTTTGTTTGGTTATCTTGCAATCCCGAGATAATCGTCTCCATGCTCCAAATCCATTTTAAAGCCATTTTTAAGGCATTTCGCGCATACATGAAATGAACACATTTTTCTCCAAAACTATAACAGATGCAAGCTTGTCCTGTTTGGTGGAGATGATATTTAATAAAATAAGTAGAAATCCACTAAAAGTTTTGTTTGGTTATCTTGCAATCCCGAGATAATCGTCTCCATGCTCCAAATCCATTTTAAAGCCATTTTTAAGGCATTTCGCGCATACATGAAATGAACACATTTTTCTCCAAAACTATAACAGATGCAAGCTTGTCCTGTTTGGTGGAGATGATATTTAATAAAATAAGTAGAAATCCACTAAAAGTTTTGTTTGGTTATCTTGCAATCCCGAGATAATCGTCTCCATGCTCCAAATCCATTTTAAAGCCATTTTTAAGGCATTTCGCGCATACATGAAATGAACACATTTTTCTCCAAAACTATAACAGATGCAAGCTTGTCCTGTTTGGTGGAGATGATATTTAATAAAATAAGTAGAAATCCACTAAAAGTTTTGTTTGGTTATCTTGCAATCCCGAGATAATCGTCTCCATGCTCCAAATCCATTTTAAAGCCATTTTTAAGGCATTTCGCGCATACATGAAATGAACACATTTTTCTCCAAAACTATAACAGATGCAAGCTTGTCCTGTTTGGTGGAGATGATATTTAATAAAATAAGTAGAAATCCACTAAAAGTTTTGTTTGGTTATCTTGCAATCCCGAGATAATCGTCTCCATGCTCCAAATCCATTTTAAAGCCATTTTTAAGGCATTTCGCGCATACATGAAATGAACACATTTTTCTCCAAAACTATAACAGATGCAAGCTTGTCCTGTTTGGTGGAGATGATATTTAATAAAATAAGTAGAAATCCACTAAAAGTTTTGTTTGGTTATCTTGCAATCCCGAGATAATCGTCTCCATGCTCCAAATCCATTTTAAAGCCATTTTTAAGGCATTTCGCGCATACATGAAATGAACACATTTTTCTCCAAAACTATAACAGATGCAAGCTTGTCCTGTTTGGTGGAGATGATATTTAATAAAATAAGTAGAAATCCACTAAAAGTTTTGTTTGGTTATCTTGCAATCCCGAGATAATCGTCTCCATGCTCCAAATCCATTTTAAAGCCATTTTTAAGGCATTTCGCGCATACATGAAATGAACACATTTTTCTCCAAAACTATAACAGATGCAAGCTTGTCCTGTTTGGTGGAGATGATATTTAATAAAATAAGTAGAAATCCACTAAAAGTTTTGTTTGGTTATCTTGCAATCCCGAGATAATCGTCTCCATGCTCCAAATCCATTTTAAAGCCATTTTTAAGGCATTTCGCGCATACATGAAATGAACACATTTTTCTCCAAAACTATAACAGATGCAAGCTTGTCCTGTTTGGTGGAGATGATATTTAATAAAATAAGTAGAAATCCACTAAAAGTTTTGTTTGGTTATCTTGCAATCCCGAGATAATCGTCTCCATGCTCCAAATCCATTTTAAAGCCATTTTTAAGGCATTTCGCGCATACATGAAATGAACACATTTTTCTCCAAAACTATAACAGATGCAAGCTTGTCCTGTTTGGTGGAGATGATATTTAATAAAATAAGTAGAAATCCACTAAAAGTTTTGTTTGGTTATCTTGCAATCCCGAGATAATCGTCTCCATGCTCCAAATCCATTTTAAAGCCATTTTTAAGGCATTTCGCGCATACATGAAATGAACACATTTTTCTCCAAAACTATAACAGATGCAAGCTTGTCCTGTTTGGTGGAGATGATATTTAATAAAATAAGTAGAAATCCACTAAAAGTTTTGTTTGGTTATCTTGCAATCCCGAGATAATCGTCTCCATGCTCCAAATCCATTTTAAAGCCATTTTTAAGGCATTTCGCGCATACATGAAATGAACACATTTTTCTCCAAAACTATAACAGATGCAAGCTTGTCCTGTTTGGTGGAGATGATATTTAATAAAATAAGTAGAAATCCACTAAAAGTTTTGTTTGGTTATCTTGCAATCCCGAGATAATCGTCTCCATGCTCCAAATCCATTTTAAAGCCATTTTTAAGGCATTTCGCGCATACATGAAATGAACACATTTTTCTCCAAAACTATAACAGATGCAAGCTTGTCCTGTTTGGTGGAGATGATATTTAATAAAATAAGTAGAAATCCACTAAAAGTTTTGTTTGGTTATCTTGCAATCCCGAGATAATCGTCTCCATGCTCCAAATCCATTTTAAAGCCATTTTTAAGGCATTTCGCGCATACATGAAATGAACACATTTTTCTCCAAAACTATAACAGATGCAAGCTTGTCCTGTTTGGTGGAGATGATATTTAATAAAATAAGTAGAAATCCACTAAAAGTTTTGTTTGGTTATCTTGCAATCCCGAGATAATCGTCTCCATGCTCCAAATCCATTTTAAAGCCATTTTTAAGGCATTTCGCGCATACATGAAATGAACACATTTTTCTCCAAAACTATAACAGATGCAAGCTTGTCCTGTTTGGTGGAGATGATATTTAATAAAATAAGTAGAAATCCACTAAAAGTTTTGTTTGGTTATCTTGCAATCCCGAGATAATCGTCTCCATGCTCCAAATCCATTTTAAAGCCATTTTTAAGGCATTTCGCGCATACATGAAATGAACACATTTTTCTCCAAAACTATAACAGATGCAAGCTTGTCCTGTTTGGTGGAGATGATATTTAATAAAATAAGTAGAAATCCACTAAAAGTTTTGTTTGGTTATCTTGCAATCCCGAGATAATCGTCTCCATGCTCCAAATCCATTTTAAAGCCATTTTTAAGGCATTTCGCGCATACATGAAATGAACACATTTTTCTCCAAAACTATAACAGATGCAAGCTTGTCCTGTTTGGTGGAGATGATATTTAATAAAATAAGTAGAAATCCACTAAAAGTTTTGTTTGGTTATCTTGCAATCCCGAGATAATCGTCTCCATGCTCCAAATCCATTTTAAAGCCATTTTTAAGGCATTTCGCGCATACATGAAATGAACACATTTTTCTCCAAAACTATAACAGATGCAAGCTTGTCCTGTTTGGTGGAGATGATATTTAATAAAATAAGTAGAAATCCACTAAAAGTTTTGTTTGGTTATCTTGCAATCCCGAGATAATCGTCTCCATGCTCCAAATCCATTTTAAAGCCATTTTTAAGGCATTTCGCGCATACATGAAATGAACACATTTTTCTCCAAAACTATAACAGATGCAAGCTTGTCCTGTTTGGTGGAGATGATATTTAATAAAATAAGTAGAAATCCACTAAAAGTTTTGTTTGGTTATCTTGCAATCCCGAGATAATCGTCTCCATGCTCCAAATCCATTTTAAAGCCATTTTTAAGGCATTTCGCGCATACATGAAATGAACACATTTTTCTCCAAAACTATAACAGATGCAAGCTTGTCCTGTTTGGTGGAGATGATATTTAATAAAATAAGTAGAAATCCACTAAAAGTTTTGTTTGGTTATCTTGCAATCCCGAGATAATCGTCTCCATGCTCCAAATCCATTTTAAAGCCATTTTTAAGGCATTTCGCGCATACATGAAATGAACACATTTTTCTCCAAAACTATAACAGATGCAAGCTTGTCCTGTTTGGTGGAGATGATATTTAATAAAATAAGTAGAAATCCACTAAAAGTTTTGTTTGGTTATCTTGCAATCCCGAGATAATCGTCTCCATGCTCCAAATCCATTTTAAAGCCATTTTTAAGGCATTTCGCGCATACATGAAATGAACACATTTTTCTCCAAAACTATAACAGATGCAAGCTTGTCCTGTTTGGTGGAGATGATATTTAATAAAATAAGTAGAAATCCACTAAAAGTTTTGTTTGGTTATCTTGCAATCCCGAGATAATCGTCTCCATGCTCCAAATCCATTTTAAAGCCATTTTTAAGGCATTTCGCGCATACATGAAATGAACACATTTTTCTCCAAAACTATAACAGATGCAAGCTTGTCCTGTTTGGTGGAGATGATATTTAATAAAATAAGTAGAAATCCACTAAAAGTTTTGTTTGGTTATCTTGCAATCCCGAGATAATCGTCTCCATGCTCCAAATCCATTTTAAAGCCATTTTTAAGGCATTTCGCGCATACATGAAATGAACACATTTTTCTCCAAAACTATAACAGATGCAAGCTTGTCCTGTTTGGTGGAGATGATATTTAATAAAATAAGTAGAAATCCACTAAAAGTTTTGTTTGGTTATCTTGCAATCCCGAGATAATCGTCTCCATGCTCCAAATCCATTTTAAAGCCATTTTTAAGGCATTTCGCGCATACATGAAATGAACACATTTTTCTCCAAAACTATAACAGATGCAAGCTTGTCCTGTTTGGTGGAGATGATATTTAATAAAATAAGTAGAAATCCACTAAAAGTTTTGTTTGGTTATCTTGCAATCCCGAGATAATCGTCTCCATGCTCCAAATCCATTTTAAAGCCATTTTTAAGGCATTTCGCGCATACATGAAATGAACACATTTTTCTCCAAAACTATAACAGATGCAAGCTTGTCCTGTTTGGTGGAGATGATATTTAATAAAATAAGTAGAAATCCACTAAAAGTTTTGTTTGGTTATCTTGCAATCCCGAGATAATCGTCTCCATGCTCCAAATCCATTTTAAAGCCATTTTTAAGGCATTTCGCGCATACATGAAATGAACACATTTTTCTCCAAAACTATAACAGATGCAAGCTTGTCCTGTTTGGTGGAGATGATATTTAATAAAATAAGTAGAAATCCACTAAAAGTTTTGTTTGGTTATCTTGCAATCCCGAGATAATCGTCTCCATGCTCCAAATCCATTTTAAAGCCATTTTTAAGGCATTTCGCGCATACATGAAATGAACACATTTTTCTCCAAAACTATAACAGATGCAAGCTTGTCCTGTTTGGTGGAGATGATATTTAATAAAATAAGTAGAAATCCACTAAAAGTTTTGTTTGGTTATCTTGCAATCCCGAGATAATCGTCTCCATGCTCCAAATCCATTTTAAAGCCATTTTTAAGGCATTTCGCGCATACATGAAATGAACACATTTTTCTCCAAAACTATAACAGATGCAAGCTTGTCCTGTTTGGTGGAGATGATATTTAATAAAATAAGTAGAAATCCACTAAAAGTTTTGTTTGGTTATCTTGCAATCCCGAGATAATCGTCTCCATGCTCCAAATCCATTTTAAAGCCATTTTTAAGGCATTTCGCGCATACATGAAATGAACACATTTTTCTCCAAAACTCATAACAGATGCAAGCTTGTCCTGTTTGGTGGAGATGATATTTAATAAAATAAGTAGAAATCCACTAAAAGTTTTGTTTGGTTATCTTGCAATCCCGAGATAATCGTCTCCATGCTCCAAATCCATTTTAAAGCCATTTTTAAGGCATTTCGCGCATACATGAAATGAACACATTTTTCTCCAAAACTATAACAGATGCAAGCTTGTCCTGTTTGGTGGAGATGATATTTAATAAAATAAGTAGAAATCCACTAAAAGTTTTGTTTGGTTATCTTGCAATCCCGAGATAATCGTCTCCATGCTCCAAATCCATTTTAAAGCCATTTTTAAGGCATTTCGCGCATACATGAAATGAACACATTTTTCTCCAAAACTATAACAGATGCAAGCTTGTCCTGTTTGGTGGAGATGATATTTAATAAAATAAGTAGAAATCCACTAAAAGTTTTGTTTGGTTATCTTGCAATCCCGAGATAATCGTCTCCATGCTCCAAATCCATTTTAAAGCCATTTTTAAGGCATTTCGCGCATACATGAAATGAACACATTTTTCTCCAAAACTATAACAGATGCAAGCTTGTCCTGTTTGGTGGAGATGATATTTAATAAAATAAGTAGAAATCCACTAAAAGTTTTGTTTGGTTATCTTGCAATCCCGAGATAATCGTCTCCATGCTCCAAATCCATTTTAAAGCCATTTTTAAGGCATTTCGCGCATACATGAAATGAACACATTTTTCTCCAAAACTATAACAGATGCAAGCTTGTCCTGTTTGGTGGAGATGATATTTAATAAAATAAGTAGAAATCCACTAAAAGTTTTGTTTGGTTATCTTGCAATCCCGAGATAATCGTCTCCATGCTCCAAATCCATTTTAAAGCCATTTTTAAGGCATTTCGCGCATACATGAAATGAACACATTTTTCTCCAAAACTATAACAGATGCAAGCTTGTCCTGTTTGGTGGAGATGATATTTAATAAAATAAGTAGAAATCCACTAAAAGTTTTGTTTGGTTATCTTGCAATCCCGAGATAATCGTCTCCATGCTCCAAATCCATTTTAAAGCCATTTTTAAGGCATTTCGCGCATACATGAAATGAACACATTTTTCTCCAAAACTATAACAGATGCAAGCTTGTCCTGTTTGGTGGAGATGATATTTAATAAAATAAGTAGAAATCCACTAAAAGTTTTGTTTGGTTATCTTGCAATCCCGAGATAATCGTCTCCATGCTCCAAATCCATTTTAAAGCCATTTTTAAGGCATTTCGCGCATACATGAAATGAACACATTTTTCTCCAAAACTATAACAGATGCAAGCTTGTCCTGTTTGGTGGAGATGATATTTAATAAAATAAGTAGAAATCCACTAAAAGTTTTGTTTGGTTATCTTGCAATCCCGAGATAATCGTCTCCATGCTCCAAATCCATTTTAAAGCCATTTTTAAGGCATTTCGCGCATACATGAAATGAACACATTTTTCTCCAAAACTATAACAGATGCAAGCTTGTCCTGTTTGGTGGAGATGATATTTAATAAAATAAGTAGAAATCCACTAAAAGTTTTGTTTGGTTATCTTGCAATCCCGAGATAATCGTCTCCATGCTCCAAATCCATTTTAAAGCCATTTTTAAGGCATTTCGCGCATACATGAAATGAACACATTTTTCTCCAAAACTATAACAGATGCAAGCTTGTCCTGTTTGGTGGAGATGATATTTAATAAAATAAGTAGAAATCCACTAAAAGTTTTGTTTGGTTATCTTGCAATCCCGAGATAATCGTCTCCATGCTCCAAATCCATTTTAAAGCCATTTTTAAGGCATTTCGCGCATACATGAAATGAACACATTTTTCTCCAAAACTATAACAGATGCAAGCTTGTCCTGTTTGGTGGAGATGATATTTAATAAAATAAGTAGAAATCCACTAAAAGTTTTGTTTGGTTATCTTGCAATCCCGAGATAATCGTCTCCATGCTCCAAATCCATTTTAAAGCCATTTTTAAGGCATTTCGCGCATACATGAAATGAACACATTTTTCTCCAAAACTATAACAGATGCAAGCTTGTCCTGTTTGGTGGAGATGATATTTAATAAAATAAGTAGAAATCCACTAAAAGTTTTGTTTGGTTATCTTGCAATCCCGAGATAATCGTCTCCATGCTCCAAATCCATTTACTTTAAGGCATTTCGCGCATACATGAAATGAACACATTTTTCTCCAAAACTATAACAGATGCAAGCTTGTCCTGTTTGGTGGAGATGATATTTAATAAAATAAGTAGAAATCCACTAAAAGTTTTGTTTGGTTATCTTGCAATCCCGAGATAATCGTCTCCATGCTCCAAATCCATTTTAAAGCCATTTTTAAGGCATTTCGCGCATACATGAAATGAACACATTTTTCTCCAAAACTATAACAGATGCAAGCTTGTCCTGTTTGGTGGAGATGATATTTAATAAAATAAGTAGAAATCCACTAAAAGTTTTGTTTGGTTATCTTGCAATCCCGAGATAATCGTCTCCATGCTCCAAATCTATTTAAAGCCATTTTAAGGCATTTCGCGCATACATGAAATGAACACATTTTTCTCCAAAACTATAACAGATGCAAGCTTTTCCTGTTTGGTGGAGATGATATTTAATAAAATAAGTAGAAATCCACTAAAAGTTTTGTTTGGTTATCTTGCAATCCCGAGATAATCGTCTCCATGCTCCAAATCCATTTTAAAGCCATTTTTAAGGCATTTCGCGCATACATGAAATGAACACATTTTTCTCCAAAACTATAACAGATGCAAGCTTGTCCTGTTTGGTGGAGATGATATTTAATAAAATAAGTAGAAATCCACTAAAAGTTTTGTTTGGTTATCTTGCAATCCCGAGATAATCGTCTCCATGCTCCAAATCCATTTTAAAGCCATTTTTAAGGCATTTCGCGCATACATGAAATGAACACATTTTTCTCCAAAACTATAACAGATGCAAGCTTGTCCTGTTTGGTGGAGATGATATTTAATAAAATAAGTAGAAATCCACTAAAAGTTTTGTTTGGTTATCTTGCAATCCCGAGATAATCGTCTCCATGCTCCAAATCCATTTTAAAGCCATTTTTAAGGCATTTCGCGCATACATGAAATGAACACATTTTTCTCCAAAACTATAACAGATGCAAGCTTGTCCTGTTTGGTGGAGATGATATTTAATAAAATAAGTAGAAATCCACTAAAAGTTTTGTTTGGTTATCTTGCAATCCCGAGATAATCGTCTCCATGCTCCAAATCCATTTTAAAGCCATTTTTAAGGCATTTCGCGCATACATGAAATGAACACATTTTTCTCCAAAACTATAACAGATGCAAGCTTGTCCTGTTTGGTGGAGATGATATTTAATAAAATAAGTAGAAATAATCCACTAAAAGTTTTGTTTGGTTATCTTGCAATCCCGAGATAATCGTCTCCATGCTCAAAACTTTTACAAAACTTAACAAAACTTTTAGTGGATTTCTACTTATTTTATTAAATATCATCTCCACCAAACAGGACAAGCTTGCATCTGTTATAGTTTTGGAGAAAAATGTGTTCATTTCATGTATGCGCGAAATGCCTTAAAATGGCTTTAAAATGGATTTGGAGCATGGAGACGATTATCTCGGGATTGCAAGATAACCAAACAAAACTTTTAGTGGATTTCTACTTATTTTATTAAATATCATCTCCACCAAACAGGAAAAGCTTGCATCTGTTATAGTTTTGGAGAAAAATGTGTTCATTTCATGTATGCGCGAAATGCCTTAAAAATGGCTTTAAAATGGATTTGGAGCATGGAGACGATTATCTCGGGATTGCAAGATAACCAAACAAAACTTTTAGTGGATTTCTACTTATTTTATTAAATATCATCTCCACCAAACAGGACAAGCTTGCATCTGTTATAGTTTTGGAGAAAAATGTGTTCATTTCATGTATGCGCGAAATGCCTTAAAAATGGCTTTAAAAATGGATTTGGAGCATGGAGACGATTATCTCGGGATTGCAAGATAACCAAACAAAACTTTTAGTGGATTTCTACTTATTTTATTAAATATCATCTCCACCAAACAGGACAAGCTTGCATCTGTTATAGTTTTGGAGAAAAATGTGTTCATTTCATGTATGCGCGAAATGCCTTAAAAATGGCTTTAAAATGGATTTGGAGCATGGAGACGATTATCTCGGGATTGCAAGATAACCAAACAAAACTTTTAGTGGATTTCTACTTATTTTATTAAATATCATCTCCACCAAACAGGACAAGCTTGCATCTGTTATAGTTTTGGAGAAAAATGTGTTCATTTCATGTATGCGCGAAATGCCTTAAAAATGGCTTTAAAATGGATTTGGAGCATGGAGACGATTATCTCGGGATTGCAAGATAACCAAACAAAACTTTTAGTGGATTTCTACTTATTTTATTAAATATCATCTCCACCAAACAGGACAAGCTTGCATCTGTTATAGTTTTGGAGAAAAATGTGTTCATTTCATGTATGCGCGAAATGCCTTAAAAATGGCTTTAAAATGGATTTGGAGCATGGAGACGATTATCTCGGGATTGCAAGATAACCAAACAAAACTTTTAGTGGATTTCTACTTATTTTATTAAATATCATCTCCACCAAACAGGACAAGCTTGCATCTGTTATAGTTTTGGAGAAAAATGTGTTCATTTCATGTATGCGCGAAATGCCTTAAAAATGGCTTTAAAATGGATTTGGAGCATGGAGACGATTATCTCGGGATTGCAAGATAACCAAACAAAACTTTTAGTGGATTTCTACTTATTTTATTAAATATCATCTCCACCAAACAGGACAAGCTTGCATCTGTTATAGTTTTGGAGAAAAATGTGTTCATTTCATGTATGCGCGAAATGCCTTAAAAATGGCTTTAAAATGGATTTGGAGCATGGAGACGATTATCTCGGGATTGCAAGATAACCAAACAAAACTTTTAGTGGATTTCTACTTATTTTATTAAATATCATCTCCACCAAACAGGACAAGCTTGCATCTGTTATAGTTTTGGAGAAAAATGTGTTCATTTCATGTATGCGCGAAATGCCTTAAAAATGGCTTTAAAAGGATTTGGAGCATGGAGACGATTATCTCGGGATTGCAAGATAACCAAACAAAACTTTTAGTGGATTTCTACTTATTTTATTAAATATCATCTCCACCAAACAGGACAAGCTTGCATCTGTTATAGTTTTGGAGAAAAATGTGTTCATTTCATGTATGCGCGAAATGCCTTAAAAATGGCTTTAAAATGGATTTGGAGCATGGAGACGATTATCTCGGGATTGCAAGATAACCAAACAAAACTTTTAGTGGATTTCTACTTATTTTATTAAATATCATCTCCACCAAACAGGACAAGCTTGCATCTGTTATAGTTTTGGAGAAAAATGTGTTCATTTCATGTATGCGCGAAATGCCTTAAAAATGGCTTTAAAATGGATTTGGAGCATGGAGACGATTATCTCGGGATTGCAAGATAACCAAACAAAACTTTTAGTGGATTTCTACTTATTTTATTAAATATCATCTCCACCAAACAGGACAAGCTTGCATCTGTTATAGTTTTGGAGAAAAATGTGTTCATTTCATGTATGCGCGAAATGCCTTAAAAATGGCTTTAAAATGGATTTGGAGCATGGAGACGATTATCTCGGGATTGCAAGATAACCAAACAAAACTTTTAGTGGATTTCTACTTATTTTATTAAATATCATCTCCACCAAACAGGACAAGCTTGCATCTGTTATAGTTTTGGAGAAAAATGTGTTCATTTCATGTATGCGCGAAATGCCTTAAAAATGGCTTTAAAATGGATTTGGAGCATGGAGACGATTATCTCGGGATTGCAAGATAACCAAACAAAACTTTTAGTGGATTTCTACTTATTTTATTAAATATCATCTCCACCAAACAGGACAAGCTTGCATCTGTTATAGTTTCTGGAGAAAAATGTGTTCATTTCATGTATGCGCGAAATGCCTTAAAAATGGCTTTAAAATGGATTTGGAGCATGGAGACGATTATCTCGGGATTGCAAGATAACCAAACAAAACTTTTAGTGGATTTCTACTTATTTTATTAAATATCATCTCCACCAAACAGGACAAGCTTGCATCTGTTATAGTTTTGGAGAAAATGTGTTCATTTCATGTATGCGCGAAATGCCTTAAAAATGGCTTTAAAATGGATTTGGAGCATGGAGACGATTATCTCGGGATTGCAAGATAACCAAACAAAACTTTTAGTGGATTTCTACTTATTTTATTAAATATCATCTCCACCAAACAGGACAAGCTTGCATCTGTTATAGTTTTGGAGAAAAATGTGTTCATTTCATGTATGCGCGAAATGCCTTAAAAATGGCTTTAAAATGGATTTGGAGCATGGAGACGATTATCTCGGGATTGCAAGATAACCAAACAAAACTTTTAGTGGATTTCTACTTATTTTATTAAATATCATCTCCACCAAACAGGACAAGCTTGCATCTGTTATAGTTTTGGAGAAAAATGTGTTCATTTCATGTATGCGCGAAATGCCTTAAACATGGCTTTAAAATGGATTTGGAGCATGGAGACGATTATCTCGGGATTGCAAGATAACCAAACAAAACTTTTAGTGGATTTCTACTTATTTTATTAAATATCATCTCCACCAAACAGGACAAGCTTGCATCTGTTATAGTTTTGGAGAAAAATGTGTTCATTTCATGTATGCGCGAAATGCCTTAAAAATGGCTTTAAAATGGATTTGGAGCATGGAGACGATTATCTCGGGATTGCAAGATAACCAAACAAAACTTTTAGTGGATTTCTACTTATTTTATTAAATATCATCTCCACCAAACAGGACAAGCTTGCATCTGTTATAGTTTTGGAGAAAAATGTGTTCATTTCATGTATGCGCGAAATGCCTTAAAATGGCTTTAAAATGGATTTGGAGCATGGAGACGATTATCTCGGGATTGCAAGATAACCAAACAAAACTTTTAGTGGATTTCTACTTATTTTATTAAATATCATCTCCACCAAACAGGACAAGCTTGCATCTGTTATAGTTTTGGAGAAAAATGTGTTCATTTCATGTATGCGCGAAATGCCTTAAAAATGGCTTTAAATGGATTTGGAGCATGGAGACGATTATCTCGGGATTGCAAGATAACCAAACAAAACTTTTAGTGGATTTCTACTTATTTTATTAAATATCATCTCCACCAAACAGGACAAGCTTGCATCTGTTATAGTTTTGGAGAAAAATGTGTTCATTTCATGTATGCGCGAAATGCCTTAAAATGGCTTTAAAATGGATTTGGAGCATGGAGACGATTATCTCGGGATTGCAAGATAACCAAACAAAACTTTTAGTGGATTTCTACTTATTTTATTAAATATCATCTCCACCAAACAGGACAAGCTTGCATCTGTTATAGTTTTGGAGAAAAATGTGTTCATTTCATGTATGCGCGAAATGCCTTAAAAATGGCTTTAAAATGGATTTGGAGCATGGAGACGATTATCTCGGGATTGCAAGATAACCAAACAAAACGTTTAGTGGATTTCTACTTATTTTATTAAATATCATCTCCACCAAACAGGACAAGCTTGCATCTGTTATAGTTTTGGAGAAAAATGTGTTCATTTCATGTATGCGCGAAATGCCTTAAAAATGGCTTTAAAATGGATTTGGAGCATGGAGACGATTATCTCGGGATTGCAAGATAACCAAACAAAACTTTTAGTGGATTTCTACTTATTTTATTAAATATCATCTCCACCAAACAGGACAAGCTTGCATCTGTTATAGTTTTGGAGAAAATGTGTTCATTTCATGTATGCGCGAAATGCCTAAAAATGGCTTTAAATGGATTTGGAGCATGGAGACGATTATCTCGGGATTGCAAGATAACCAAACAAAACTTTTAGTGGATTTCTACTTATTTTATTAAATATCATCTCCACCAAACAGGACAAGCTTGCATCTGTTATAGTTTTGGAGAAAAATGTGTTCATTTCATGTATGCGCGAAATGCCTTAAAAATGGCTTTAAAATGGATTTGGAGCATGGAGACGATTATCTCGGGATTGCAAGATAACCAAACAAAACTTTTAGTGGATTTCTACTTATTTTATTAATATCATCTCCACCAAACAGGACAAGCTTGCATCTGTTATAGTTTTGGAGAAAAATGTGTTCATTTCATGTATGCGCGAAATGCCTTAAAAATGGCTTTAAAATGGATTTGGAGCATGGAGACGATTATCTCGGGATTGCAAGATAACCAAACAAAACTTTTAGTGGATTTCTACTTATTTTATTAAATATCATCTCCACCAAACAGGACAAGCTTGCATCTGTTATAGTTTTGGAGAAAAATGTGTTCATTTCATGTATGCGCGAAATGCCTTAAAAATGGCTTTAAAATGGATTTGGAGCATGGAGACGATTATCTCGGGATTGCAAGATAACCAAACAAAACTTTTAGTGGATTTCTACTTATTTTATTAAATATCATCTCCACCAAACAGGACAAGCTTGCATCTGTTATAGTTTTGGAGAAAAATGTGTTCATTTCATGTATGCGCGAAATGCCTTAAAAATGGCTTTAAAATGGATTTGGAGCATGGAGACGATTATCTCGGGATTGCAAGATAACCAAACAAAACTTTTAGTGGATTTCTACTTATTTTATTAAATATCATCTCCACCAAACAGGACAAGCTTGCATCTGTTATAGTTTTGGAGAAAAATGTGTTCATTTCATGTATGCGCGAAATGCCTTAAAAATGGCTTTAAAATGGATTTGGAGCATGGAGACGATTATCTCGGGATTGCAAGATAACCAAACAAAACTTTTAGTGGATTTCTACTTATTTTATTAAATATCATCTCCACCAAACAGGACAAGCTTGCATCTGTTATAGTTTTGGAGAAAAATGTGTTCATTTCATGTAATGCGCGAAATGCCTTAAAAATGGCTTTAAAATGGATTTGGAGCATGGAGACGATTATCTCGGGATTGCAAGATAACCAAACAAAACTTTTAGTGGATTTCTACTTATTTTATTAAATATCATCTCCACCAAACAGGACAAGCTTGCATCTGTTATAGTTTTGGAGAAAATGTGTTCATTTCATGTATGCGCGAAATGCCTTAAAAATGGCTTTAAAATGGATTTGGAGCATGGAGACGATTATCTCGGGATTGCAAGATAACCAAACAAAACTTTTAGTGGATTTCTACTTATTTTATTAAATATCATCTCCACCAAACAGGACAAGCTTGCATCTGTTATAGTTTTGGAGAAAAATGTGTTCATTTCATGTATGCGCGAAATGCCTTAAAAATGGCTTTAAAATGGATTTGGAGCATGGAGACGATTATCTCGGGATTGCAAGATAACCAAACAAAACTTTTAGTGGATTTCTACTTATTTTATTAAATATCATCTCCACCAAACAGGACAAGCTTGCATCAGTTATAGTTTTGGAGAAAAATGTGTTCATTTCATGTATGCGCGAAATGCCTTAAAAATGGCTTTAAAATGGATTTGGAGCATGGAGACGATTATCTCGGGATTGCAAGATAACCAAACAAAACTTTTAGTGGATTTCTACTTATTTTATTAAATATCATCTCCACCAAACAGGACAAGCTTGCATCTGTTATAGTTTTGGAGAAAAATGTGTTCATTTCATGTATGCGCGAAATGCCTTAAAAATGGCTTTAAAATGGATTTGGAGCATGGAGACGATTATCTCGGGATTGCAAGATAACCAAACAAAACTTTTAGTGGATTTCTACTTATTTTATTAAATATCATCTCCACCAAACAGGACAAGCTTGCATCTGTTATAGTTTTGGAGAAAAATGTGTTCATTTCATGTATGCGCGAAATGCCTTAAAAATGGCTTTAAATGGATTTGGAGCATGGAGACGATTATCTCGGGATTGCAAGATAACCAAACAAAACTTTTAGTGGATTTCTACTTATTTTATTAAATATCATCTCCACCAAACAGGACAAGCTTGCATCTGTTATAGTTTTGGAGAAAATGTGTTCATTTCATGTATGCGCGAAATGCCTTAAAAATGGCTTTAAAATGGATTTGGAGCATGGAGACGATTATCTCGGGATTGCAAGATAACCAAACAAAACTTTTAGTGGATTTCTACTTATTTTATTAAATATCATCTCCACCAAACAGGACAAGCTTGCATCTGTTATAGTTTTGGAGAAAAATGTGTTCATTTCATGTATGCGCGAAATGCCTTAAAAATGGCTTTAAAATGGATTTGGAGCATGGAGACGATTATCTCGGGATTGCAAGATAACCAAACAAAACTTTTAGTGGATTTCTACTTATTTTATTAAATATCATCTCCACCAAACAGGACAAGCTTGCATCTGTTATAGTTTTGGAGAAAAATGTGTTCATTTCATGTATGCGCGAAATGCCTTAAAAATGGCTTTAAAATGGATTTGGAGCATGGAGACGATTATCTCGGGATTGCAAGATAACCAAACAAAACTTTTAGTGGATTTCTACTTATTTTATTAAATATCATCTCCACCAAACAGGACAAGCTTGCATCTGTTATAGTTTTGGAGAAAAATGTGTTCATTTCATGTATGCGCGAAATGCCTTAAAAATGGCTTTAAAATGGATTTGGAGCATGGAGACGATTATCTCGGGATTGCAAGATAACCAAACAAAACTTTTAGTGGATTTCTACTTATTTTATTAAATATCATCTCCACCAAACAGGACAAGCTTGCATCTGTTATAGTTTTGGAGAAAAATGTGTTCATTTCATGTATGCGCGAAATGCCTTAAAAATGGCTTTAAAATGGATTTGGAGCATGGAGACGATTATCTCGGGATTGCAAGATAACCAAACAAAACTTTTAGTGGATTTCTACTTATTTTATTAAATATCATCTCCACCAAACAGGACAAGCTTGCATCTGTTATAGTTTTGGAGAAAAATGTGTTCATTTCATGTATGCGCGAAATGCCTTAAAAATGGCTTTAAAATGGATTTGGAGCATGGAGACGATTATCTCGGGATTGCAAGATAACCAAACAAAACTTTTAGTGGATTTCTACTTATTTTATTAAATATCATCTCCACCAAACAGGACAAGCTTGCATCTGTTATAGTTTTGGAGAAAAATGTGTTCATTTCATGTATGCGCGAAATGCCTTAAAAATGGCTTTAAAATGGATTTGGAGCATGGAGACGATTATCTCGGGATTGCAAGATAACCAAACAAAACTTTTAGTGGATTTCTACTTATTTTATTAAATATCATCTCCACCAAACAGGACAAGCTTGCATCTGTTATAGTTTTGGAGAAAAATGTGTTCATTTCATGTATGCGCGAAATGCCTTAAAAATGGCTTTAAAATGGATTTGGAGCATGGAGACGATTATCTCGGGATTGCAAGATAACCAAACAAAACTTTTAGTGGATTTCTACTTATTTTATTAAATATCATCTCCACCAAACAGGACAAGCTTGCATCTGTTATAGTTTTGGAGAAAAATGTGTTCATTTCATGTATGCGCGAAATGCCTTAAAAATGGCTTTAAAATGGATTTGGAGCATGGAGACGATTATCTCGGGATTGCAAGATAACCAAACAAAACTTTTAGTGGATTTCTACTTATTTTATTAATATCATCTCCACCAAACAGGACAAGCTTGCATCTGTTATAGTTTTGGAGAAAAATGTGTTCATTTCATGTATGCGCGAAATGCCTTAAAAATGGCTTTAAAATGGATTTGGAGCATGGAGACGATTATCTCGGGATTGCAAGATAACCAAACAAAACTTTTAGTGGATTTCTACTTATTTTATTAAATATCATCTCCACCAAACAGGACAAGCTTGCATCTGTTATAGTTTTGGAGAAAAATGTGTTCATTTCATGTATGCGCGAAATGCCTTAAAAAATGGCTTTAAAATGGATTTGGAGCATGGAGACGATTATCTCGGGATTGCAAGATAACCAAACAAAACTTTTAGTGGATTTCTACTTATTTTATTAAATATCATCTCCACCAAACAGGACAAGCTTGCATCTGTTATAGTTTTGGAGAAAAATGTGTTCATTTCATGTATGCGCGAAATGCCTTAAAATGGCTTTAAAATGGATTTGGAGCATGGAGACGATTATCTCGGGATTGCAAGATAACCAAACAAAACTTTTAGTGGATTTCTACTTATTTTATTAAATATCATCTCCACCAAACAGGACAAGCTTGCATCTGTTATAGTTTTGGAGAAAAATGTGTTCATTTCATGTATGCGCGAAATGCCTTAAAAATGGCTTTAAAATGGATTTGGAGCATGGAGACGATTATCTCGGGATTGCAAGATAACCAAACAAAACTTTTAGTGGATTTCTACTTATTTTATTAAATATCATCTCCACCAAACAGGACAAGCTTGCATCTGTTATAGTTTTGGAGAAAAATGTGTTAATTTCATGTATGCGCGAAATGCCTTAAAAATGGCTTTAAAATGGATTTGGAGCATGGAGACGATTATCTCGGGATTGCAAGATAACCAAACAAAACTTTTAGTGGATTTCCACTTATTTTATTAAATATCATCTCCACCAAACAGGACAAGCTTGCATCTGTTATAGTTTTGGAGAAAAATGTGTTCATTTCATGTATGCGCGAAATGCCTTAAAAATGGCTTTAAAATGGATTTGGAGCATGGAGACGATTATCTCGGGATTGCAAGATAACCAAACAAAACTTTTAGTGGATTTCTACTTATTTTATTAAATATCATCTCCACCACACAGGACAAGCTTGCATCTGTTATAGTTTTGGAGAAAAATGTGTTCATTTCATGTATGCGCGAAATGCCTTAAAAATGGCTTTAAAATGGATTTGGAGCATGGAGACGATTATCTCGGGATTGCAAGATAACCAAACAAAACTTTTAGTGGATTTCTACTTATTTTATTAAATATCATCTCCACCAAACAGGACAAGCTTGCATCTGTTATAGTTTTGGAGAAAAATGTGTTCATTTCATGTATGCGCGAAATGCCTTAAAAATGGCTTTAAAATGGATTTGGAGCATGGAGACGATTATCTCGGGATTGCAAGATAACCAAACAAAACTTTTAGTGGATTTCTACTTATTTTATTAAATATCATCTCCACCAAACAGGACAAGCTTGCATCTGTTATAGTTTTGGAGAAAAATGTGTTCATTTCATGTATGCGCGAAATGCCTTAAAAATGGCTTTAAAATGGATTTGGAGCATGGAGACGATTATCTCGGGATTGCAAGATAACCAAACAAAACTTTTAGTGGATTTCTACTTATTTTATTAAATATCATCTCCACCAAACAGGACAAGCTTGCATCTGTTATAGTTTTGGAGAAAAATGTGTTCATTTCATGTATGCGCGAAGTGCCTTAAAAATGGCTTTAAAATGGATTTGGAGCATGGAGACGATTATCTCGGGATTGCAAGATAACCAAACAAAACTTTTAGTGGATTTCTACTTATTTTATTAAATATCATCTCCACCAAACAGGACAAGCTTGCATCTGTTATAGTTTTGGAGAAAAAATGTGTTCATTTCATGTATGCGCGAAATGCCTTAAAAATGGCTTTAAAATGGATTTGGAGCATGGAGACGATTATCTCGGGATTGCAAGATAACCAAACAAAACTTTTAGTGGATTTCTACTTATTTTATTAAATATCATCTCCACCAAACAGGACAAGCTTGCATCTGTTATAGTTTTGGAGAAAAATGTGTTCATTTCATGTATGCGCGAAATGCCTTAAAAATGGCTTTAAAATGGATTTGGAGCATGGAGACGATTATCTCGGGATTGCAAGATAACCAAACAAAACTTTTAGTGGATTTCTACTTATTTTATTAAATATCATCTCCACCAAACAGGACAAGCTTGCATCTGTTATAGTTTTGGAGAAAATGTGTTCATTTCATGTATGCGCGAAATGCCTTAAAAATGGCTTTAAATGGATTTGGAGCATGGAGACGATTATCTCGGGATTGCAAGATAACCAAACAAAACTTTTAGTGGATTTCTACTTATTTTATTAAATATCATCTCCACCAAACAGGACAAGCTTGCATCTGTTATAGTTTTGGAGAAAAATGTGTTCATTTCATGTATGCGCGAAATGCCTTAAAAATGGCTTTAAAATGGATTTGGAGCATGGAGACGATTATCTCGGGATTGCAAGATAACCAAACAAAACTTTTAGTGGATTTCTACTTATTTTATTAAATATCATCTCCACCAAACAGGACAAGCTTGCATCTGTTATAGTTTTGGAGAAAAATGTGTTCATTTCATGTATGCGCGAAATGCCTTAAAAATGGCTTTAAAATGGATTTGGAGCATGGAGACGATTATCTCGGGATTGCAAGATAACCAAACAAAACTTTTAGTGGATTTCTACTTATTTTATTAAATATCATCTCCACCAAACAGGACAAGCTTGCATCTGTTATAGTTTTGGAGAAAAATGTGTTCATTTCATGTATGCGCGAAATGCCTTAAAAATGGCTTTAAAAATGGATTTGGAGCATGGAGACGATTATCTCGGGATTGCAAGATAACCAAACAAAACTTTTAGTGGATTTCTACTTATTTTATTAAATATCATCTCCACCAAACAGGACAAGCTTGCATCTGTTATAGTTTTGGAGAAAAATGTGTTCATTTCATGTATGCGCGAAATGCCTTAAAAATGGCTTTAAAATGGATTTGGAGCATGGAGACGATTATCTCGGGATTGCAAGATAACCAAACAAAACTTTTAGTGGATTTCTACTTATTTTATTAAATATCATCTCCACCAAACAGGACAAGCTTGCATCTGTTATAGTTTTGGAGAAAAATGTGTTCATTTCATGTATGCGCGAAATGCCTTAAAAATGGCTTTAAAATGGATTTGGAGCATGGAGACGATTATCTCGGGATTGCAAGATAACCAAACAAAACTTTTAGTGGATTTCTACTTATTTTATTAAATATCATCTCCACCAAACAGGACAAGCTTGCATCTGTTATAGTTTTGGAGAAAAATGTGTTCATTTCATGTATGCGCGAAATGCCTTAAAAATGGCTTTAAAATGGATTTGGAGCATGGAGACGATTATCTCGGGATTGCAAGATAACCAAACAAAACTTTTAGTGGATTTCTACTTATTTTATTAAATATCATCTCCACCAAACAGGACAAGCTTGCATCTGTTATAGTTTTGGAGAAAAATGTGTTCATTTCATGTATGCGCGAAATGCCTTAAAAATGGCTTAAAATGGATTTGGAGCATGGAGACGATTATCTCGGGATTGCAAGATAACCAAACAAAACTTTTAGTGGATTTCTACTTATTTTATTAAATATCATCTCCACCAAACAGGACAAGCTTGCATCTGTTATAGTTTTGGAGAAAAATGTGTTCATTTCATGTATGCGCGAAATGCCTTAAAAATGGCTTTAAAATGGATTTGGAGCATGGAGACGATTATCTCGGGATTGCAAGATAACCAAACAAAACTTTTAGTGGATTTCTACTTATTTTATTAAATATCATCTCCACCAAACAGGACAAGCTTGCATCTGTTATAGTTTTGGAGAAAAATGTGTTCATTTCATGTATGCGCGAAATGCCTTAAAAATGGCTTTAAAATGGATTTGGAGCATGGAGACGATTATCTCGGGATTGCAAGATAACCAAACAAAACTTTAGTGGATTTCTACTTATTTTATTAAATATCATCTCCACCAAACAGGACAAGCTTGCATCTGTTATAGTTTTGGAGAAAAATGTGTTCATTTCATGTATGCGCGAAATGCCTTAAAAATGGCTTTAAAATGGATTTGGAGCATGGAGACGATTATCTCGGATTGCAAGATAACCAAACAAAACTTTTAGTGGATTTCTACTTATTTTATTAAATATCATCTCCACCAAACAGGACAAGCTTGCATCTGTTATAGTTTTGGAGAAAAATGTGTTCATTTCATGTATGCGCGAAATGCCTTAAAAATGGCTTTAAAATGGATTTGGAGCATGGAGACGATTATCTCGGGATTGCAAGATAACCAAACAAAACTTTTAGTGGATTTCTACTTATTTTATTAAATATCATCTCCACCAAACAGGACAAGCTTGCATCTGTTATAGTTTTGGAGAAAAATGTGTTCATTTCATGTATGCGCGAAATGCCTTAAAAATGGCTTTAAAATGGATTTGGAGCATGGAGACGATTATCTCGGGATTGCAAGATAACCAAACAAAACTTTTAGTGGATTTCACTTATTTTATTAAATATCATCTCCACCAAACAGGACAAGCTTGCATCTGTTATAGTTTTGGAGAAAAATGTGTTCATTTCATGTATGCGCGAAATGCCTTAAAAATGGCTTTAAAATGGATTTGGAGCATGGAGACGATTATCTCGGGATTGCAAGATAACCAAACAAAACTTTTAGTGGATTTCTACTTATTTTATTAAATATCATCTCCACCAAACAGGACAAGCTTGCATCTGTTATAGTTTTGGAGAAAAATGTGTTCATTTCATGTATGCGCGAAATGCCTTAAAAATGGCTTTAAAATGGATTTGGAGCATGGAGACGATTATCTCGGGATTGCAAGATAACCAAACAAAACTTTTAGTGGATTTCTACTTATTTTATTAAATATCATCTCCACCAACAGGACAAGCTTGCATCTGTTATAGTTTTGGAGAAAAATGTGTTCATTTCATGTATGCGCGAAATGCCTTAAAAATGGCTTTAAAATGGATTTGGAGCATGGAGACGATTATCTCGGGATTGCAAGATAACCAAACAAAACTTTTAGTGGATTTCTACTTATTTTATTAAATATCATCTCCACCAAACAGGACAAGCTTGCATCTGTTATAGTTTTGGAGAAAAATGTGTTCATTTCATGTATGCGCGAAATGCCTTAAAAATGGCTTTAAAATGGATTTGGAGCATGGAGACGATTATCTCGGGATTGCAAGATAACCAAACAAAACTTTTAGTGGATTTCTACTTATTTTATTAAATATCATCTCCACCAAACAGGACAAGCTTGCATCTGTTATAGTTTTGGAGAAAAATGTGTTCATTTCATGTATGCGCGAAATGCCTTAAAAATGGCTTTAAAATGGATTTGGAGCATGGAGACGATTATCTCGGGATTGCAAGATAACCAAACAAAACTTTTAGTGGATTTCTACTTATTTTATTAAATATCATCTCCACCAAACAGGACAAGCTTGCATCTGTTATAGTTTTGGAGAAAAATGTGTTCATTTCATGTATGCGCGAAATGCCTTAAAAATGGCTTTAAAATGGATTTGGAGCATGGAGACGATTATCTCGGATTGCAAGATAACCAAACAAAACTTTAGTGGATTTCTACTTATTTTATTAAATATCATCTCCACCAAACAGGACAAGCTTGCATCTGTTATAGTTTTGGAGAAAAATGTGTTCATTTCATGTATGCGCGAAATGCCTTAAAAATGGCTTTAAAATGGATTTGGAGCATGGAGACGATTATCTCGGGATTGCAAGATAACCAAACAAAACTTTTAGTGGATTTCTACTTATTTTATTAAATATCATCTCCACCAAACAGGACAAGCTTGCATCTGTTATAGTTTTGGAGAAAAATGTGTTCATTTCATGTATGCGCGAAATGCCTTAAAAATGGCTTTAAAATGGATTTGGAGCATGGAGACGATTATCTCGGGATTGCAAGATAACCAAACAAAACTTTTAGTGGATTTCTACTTATTTTATTAAATATCATCTCCACCAAACAGGACAAGCTTGCATCTGTTATAGTTTTGGAGAAAAATGTGTTCATTTCATGTATGCGCGAAATGCCTTAAAAATGGCTTTAAAATGGATTTGGAGCATGGAGACGATTATCTCGGGATTGCAAGATAACCAAACAAAACTTTTAGTGGATTTCTACTTATTTTATTAAATATCATCTCCACCAAACAGGACAAGCTTGCATCTGTTATAGTTTTGGAGAAAAATGTGTTCATTTCATGTATGCGCGAAATGCCTTAAAAATGGCTTTAAAATGGATTTGGAGCATGGAGACGATTATCTCGGGATTGCAAGATAACCAAACAAAACTTTTAGTGGATTTCTACTTATTTTATTAAATATCATCTCCACCAAACAGGACAAGCTTGCATCTGTTATAGTTTTGGAGAAAAATGTGTTCATTTCATGTATGCGCGAAATGCCTTAAAAATGGCTTTAAAATGGATTTGGAGCATGGAGACGATTATCTCGGGATTGCAAGATAACCAAACAAAACTTTTAGTGGATTTCTACTTATTTTATTAAATATCATCTCCACCAAACAGGACAAGCTTGCATCTGTTATAGTTTTGGAGAAAAATGTGTTCATTTCATGTATGCGCGAAATGCCTTAAAAATGGCTTTAAATGGATTTGGAGCATGGAGACGATTATCTCGGGATTGCAAGATAACCAAACAAAACTTTTAGTGGATTCTACTTATTTTATTAAATATCATCTCCACCAAACAGGACAAGCTTGCATCTGTTATAGTTTTGGAGAAAATGTGTTCATTTCATGTATGCGCGAAATGCCTTAAAAATGGCTTTAAAATGGATTTGGAGCATGGAGACGATTATCTCGGGATTGCAAGATAACCAAACAAAACTTTTAGTGGATTTCTACTTATTTTATTAAATATCATCTCCACCAAACAGGACAAGCTTGCATCTGTTATAGTTTTGGAGAAAAATGTGTTCATTTCATGTATGCGCGAAATGCCTTAAAAATGGCTTTAAAATGGATTTGGAGCATGGAGACGATTATCTCGGGATTGCAAGATAACCAAACAAAACTTTTAGTGGATTTCTACTTATTTTATTAAATATCATCTCCACCAAACAGGACAAGCTTGCATCTGTTATAGTTTTGGAGAAAAATGTGTTCATTTCATGTATGCGCGAAATGCCTTAAAAATGGCTTTAAAATGGATTTGGAGCATGGAGACGATTATCTCGGGATTGCAAGATAACCAAACAAAACTTTTAGTGGATTTCTACTTATTTTATTAAATATCATCTCCACCAAACAGGACAAGCTTGCATCTGTTATAGTTTTGGAGAAAAATGTGTTCATTTCATGTATGCGCGAAATGCCTTAAAAATGGCTTTAAAATGGATTTGGAGCATGGAGACGATTATCTCGGGATTGCAAGATAACCAAACAAAACTTTTAGTGGATTTCTACTTATTTTATTAAATATCATCTCCACCAAACAGGACAAGCTTGCATCTGTTATAGTTTTGGAGAAAAATGTGTTCATTTCATGTATGCGCGAAATGCCTTAAAAATGGCTTTAAAATGGATTTGGAGCATGGAGACGATTATCTCGGGATTGCAAGATAACCAAACAAAACTTTTAGTGGATTTCTACTTATTTTATTAAATATCATCTCCACCAAACAGGACAAGCTTGCATCTGTTATAGTTTTGGAGAAAAATGTGTTCATTTCATGTATGCGCGAAATGCCTTAAAAATGGCTTTAAAATGGATTTGGAGCATGGAGACGATTATCTCGGGATTGCAAGATAACCAAACAAAACTTTTAGTGGATTTCTACTTATTTTATTAAATATCATCTCCACCAACAGGACAAGCTTGCATCTGTTATAGTTTTGGAGAAAAATGTGTTCATTTCATGTATGCGCGAAATGCCTTAAAAATGGCTTTAAAATGGATTTGGAGCATGGAGACGATTATCTCGGGATTGCAAGATAACCAAACAAAACTTTTAGTGGATTTCTACTTATTTTATTAAATATCATCTCCACCAAACAGGACAAGCTTGCATCTGTTATAGTTTTGGAGAAAAATGTGTTCATTTCATGTATGCGCGAAATGCCTTAAAAATGGCTTTAAAATGGATTTGGAGCATGGAGACGATTATCTCGGGATTGCAAGATAACCAAACAAAACTTTTAGTGGATTTCTACTTATTTTATTAAATATCATCTCCACCAAACAGGACAAGCTTGCATCTGTTATAGTTTTGGAGAAAAATGTGTTCATTTCATGTATGCGCGAAATGCCTTAAAAATGGCTTTAAAATGGATTTGGAGCATGGAGACGATTATCTCGGGATTGCAAGATAACCAAACAAAACTTTTAGTGGATTTCTACTTATTTATTAAATATCATCTCCACCAAACAGGACAAGCTTGCATCTGTTATAGTTTTGGAGAAAAATGTGTTCATTTCATGTATGCGCGAAATGCCTTAAAAATGGCTTTAAAATGGATTTGGAGCATGGAGACGATTATCTCGGGATTGCAAGATAACCAAACAAAACTTTTAGTGGATTTCTACTTATTTTATTAAATATCATCTCCACCAACAGGACAAGCTTGCATCTGTTATAGTTTTGGAGAAAAATGTGTTCATTTTCATGTATGCGCGAAATGCCTTCAAAATGGCTTTAAAATGGATTTGGAGCATGGAGACGATTATCTCGGGATTGCCAAGATAACCGAAATACAAAACTTTTAGTCGGATTTCTACTTATTTTATTAAATATCATCTCCACACAAACACAGGACACGCATGCATCTGTTATAGTTTTGGAGAAAAATGTGTTCATTTCA
>NW_027442610.1:0-95793 GCF_048569485.1 Anomaloglossus baeobatrachus | reverse complement strand
GTCCTGTTTGGTGGAGATGATATTTAATAAAATAAGTAGAAATCCACTAAAAGTTTTGTTTGGTTATCTTGCAATCCCGAGATAATCGTCTCCATGCTCCAAATCCATTTTAAAGCCATTTTTAAGGCATTTCGCGCATACATGAAATGAACACATTTTTCTCCAAAACTATAACAGATGCAAGCTTGTCCTGTTTGGTGGAGATGATATTTAATAAAATAAGTAGAAATCCACTAAAAGTTTTGTTTGGTTATATTGCAATCCCGAGATAATCGTCTCCATGCTCCAAATCCATTTTAAAGCCATTTTTAAGGCATTTCGCGCATACATGAAATGAACACATTTTTCTCCAAAACTATAACAGATGCAAGCTTGTCCTGTTTGGTGGAGATAATATTTAATAAAATAAGTAGAAATCTACTAAAAGTTTCGTTTGTTTATATTGCCATCCTGAGATAATCGTCTCCATGCTCCAAATCCATTTTAAAGCCATTTCAAAGGCATTTTGCGCATACATGAAATGAACACATTTTTCTCCAAAACTATAACACATGCAAGCTTGTCCTGTTTGGTGGAGATGATATTTAATAAAATAAGTAGAAAACCACTAAAAGTTTTGTTTGGTTATCTTGCAATCCCGAGATAATCGTCTCCATGCTCCAAATCCATTTTAAAGCCATTTTTAAGGCATTTCGCGCATACATGAAATGAACACATTTTTCTCCAAAACTATAACAGATGCAAGCTTGTCCTGTTTGGTGGAGATGATATTTAATAAAATAAGTAGAAATCCACTAAAAGTTTTGTTTGGTTATCTTGCAATCCCGAGATAATCGTCTCCATGCTCCAAATCCATTTTAAAGCCATTTCAAAGGCATTTTGCGCATACATGAAATGAACACATTTTTCTCCAAAACTATAACAGATGCAAGCTTGTCCTGTTTGGTGGAGATGATATTTAATAAAATAAGTAGAAATCCACTAAAAGTTTGTTTTGGTTATCTTGCAATCCCGAGATAATCGTCTCCATGCTCCAAATCCATTTTAAAGCCATTTTTAAGGCATTTCGCGCATACATGAAATGAACACATTTTTCTCCAAAACTATAACAGATGCAAGCTTGTCCTGTTTGGTGGAGATGATATTTAATAAAATAAGTAGAAATCCACTAAAAGTTTTGTTTGGTTATATTGCAATCCCGAGATAATCGTCTCCATGCTCCAAATCCATTTTAAAGCCATTTTTAAGGCATTTCGCGCATACATGAAATGAACACATTTTTCTCCAAAACTATAACAGATGCAAGCTTGTCCTGTTTGGTGGAGATGATATTTAATAAAATAAGTAGAAATCCACTAAAAGTTTTGTTTGGTTATCTTGCAATCCCGAGATAATCGTCTCCATGCTCCAAATCCATTTTAAAGCCATTTTTAAGGCATTTCGCGCATACATGAAATGAACACATTTTTCTCCAAAACTATAACAGATGCAAGCTTGTCCTGTTTGGTGGAGATGATATTTAATAAAATAAGTAGAAATCCACTAAAAGTTTTGTTTGGTTATCTTGCAATCCCGAGATAATCGTCTCCATGCTCCAAATCCATTTTAAAGCCATTTTTAAGGCATTTCGCGCATACATGAAATGAACACATTTTTCTCCAAAACTATAACAGATGCAAGCTTGTCCTGTTTGGTGGAGATGATATTTAATAAAATAAGTAGAAATCCACTAAAAGTTTTGTTTGGTTATATTGCAATTCCGAGATAATCGTCTCCATGCTCCAAATCCATTTAAAGCCATTTTTAAGGCATTTCGCGCATACATGAAATGAACACATTTTTCTCCAAAACTATAACAGATGCAAGCTTGTCCTGTTTGGTGGAGATGATATTTAATAAAATAAGTAGAAATCCACTAAAAGTTTTGTTTGGTTATCTTGCAATCCCGAGATAATCGTCTCCATGCTCCAAATCCATTTTAAAGCCATTTTTAAGGCATTTCGCGCATACATGAAATGAACACATTTTTCTCCAAAACTATAACAGATGCAAGCTTGTCCTGTTTGGTGGAGATGATATTTAATAAAATAAGTAGAAATCCACTAAAAGTTTTGTTTGGTTATCTTGCAATCCCGAGATAATCGTCTCCATGCTCCAAATCCATTTTAAAGCCATTTTTAAGGCATTTCGCGCATACATGAAATGAACACATTTTTCTCCAAAACTATAACAGATGCAAGCTTGTCCTGTTTGGTGGAGATGATATTTAATAAAATAAGTAGAAATCCACTAAAAGTTTTGTTTGGTTATCTTGCAATCCCGAGATAATCGTCTCCATGCTCCAAATCCATTTTAAAGCCATTTTTAAGGCATTTCGCGCATACATGAAATGAACACATTTTTCTCCAAAACTATAACAGATGCAAGCTTGTCCTGTTTGGTGGAGATGATATTTAATAAAATAAGTAGAAATCCACTAAAAGTTTTGTTTGGTTATATTGCAATCCCGAGATAATCGTCTCCATGCTCCAAATCCATTTTAAAGCCATTTTTAAGGCATTTCGCGCATACATGAAATGAACACATTTTTCTCCAAAACTATAACAGATGCAAGCTTGTCCTGTTTGGTGGAGATGATATTTAATAAAATAAGTAGAAATCCACTAAAAGTTTTGTTTGGTTATCTTGCAATCCCGAGATAATCGTCTCCATGCTCCAAATCCATTTTAAAGCCATTTTTAAGGCATTTCGCGCATACATGAAATGAACACATTTTTCTCCAAAACTATAACAGATGCAAGCTTGTCCTGTTTGGTGGAGATGATATTTAATAAAATAAGTAGAAATCCACTAAAAGTTTTGTTTGGTTATCTTGCAATCCCGAGATAATCGTCTCCATGCTCCAAATCCATTTTAAAGCCATTTTTAAGGCATTTCGCGCATACATGAAATGAACACATTTTTCTCCAAAACTATAACAGATGCAAGCTTGTCCTGTTTGGTGGAGATGATATTTAATAAAATAAGTAGAAATCCACTAAAAGTTTTGTTTGGTTATCTTGCAATCCCGAGATAATCGTCTCCATGCTCCAAATCCATTTTAAAGCCATTTTTAAGGCATTTCGCGCATACATGAAATGAACACATTTTTCTCCAAAACTATAACAGATGCAAGCTTGTCCTGTTTGGTGGAGATGATATTTAATAAAATAAGTAGAAATCCACTAAAAGTTTTGTTTGGTTATCTTGCAATCCCGAGATAAATCGTCTCCATGCTCCAAATCCATTTTAAAGCCATTTTTAAGGCATTTCGCGCATACATGAAATGAACACATTTTTCTCCAAAACTATAACAGATGCAAGCTTGTCCTGTTTGGTGGAGATGATATTTAATAAAATAAGTAGAAATCCACTAAAAGTTTTGTTTGGTTATCTTGCAATCCCGAGATAATCGTCTCCATGCTCCAAATCCATTTTAAAGCCATTTTTAAGGCATTTCGCGCATACATGAAATGAACACATTTTTCTCCAAAACTATAACAGATGCAAGCTTGTCCTGTTTGGTGGAGATGATATTTAATAAAATAAGTAGAAATCCACTAAAAGTTTTGTTTGGTTATCTTGCAATCCGAGATAATCGTCTCCATGCTCCAAATCCATTTTAAAGCCATTTTTAAGGCATTTCGCGCATACATGAAATGAACACATTTTTCTCCAAAACTATAACAGATGCAAGCTTGTCCTGTTTGGTGGAGATGATATTTAATAAAATAAGTAGAAATCCACTAAAAGTTTTGTTTGGTTATCTTGCAATCCCGAGATAATCGTCTCCATGCTCCAAATCCATTTTAAAGCCATTTTTAAGGCATTTCGCGCATACATGAAATGAACACATTTTTCTCCAAAACTATAACAGATGCAAGCTTGTCCTGTTTGGTGGAGATGATATTTAATAAAATAAGTAGAAATCCACTAAAAGTTTTGTTTGGTTATCTTGCAATCCCGAGATAATCGTCTCCATGCTCCAAATCCATTTTAAAGCCATTTTTAAGGCATTTCGCGCATACATGAAATGAACACATTTTTCTCCAAAACTATAACAGATGCAAGCTTGTCCTGTTTGGTGGAGATGATATTTAATAAAATAAGTAGAAATCCACTAAAAGTTTTGTTTGGTTATCTTGCAATCCCGAGATAATCGTCTCCATGCTCCAAATCCATTTTAAAGCCATTTTTAAGGCATTTCGCGCATACATGAAATGAACACATTTTTCTCCAAAACTATAACAGATGCAAGCTTGTCCTGTTTGGTGGAGATGATATTTAATAAAATAAGTAGAAATCCACTAAAAGTTTTGTTTGGTTATCTTGCAATCCGAGATAATCGTCTCCATGCTCCAAATCCATTTTAAAGCCATTTTTAAGGCATTTCGCGCATACATGAAATGAACACATTTTTCTCCAAAACTATAACAGATGCAAGCTTGTCCTGTTTGGTGGAGATGATATTTAATAAAATAAGTAGAAATCCACTAAAAGTTTTGTTTGGTTATCTTGCAATCCCGAGATAATCGTCTCCATGCTCCAAATCCATTTTAAAGCCATTTTTAAGGCATTTCGCGCATACATGAAATGAACACATTTTTCTCCAAAACTATAACAGATGCAAGCTTGTCCTGTTTGGTGGAGATGATATTTAATAAAATAAGTAGAAATCCACTAAAAGTTTTGTTTGGTTATCTTGCAATCCCGAGATAATCGTCTCCATGCTCCAAATCCATTTTAAAGCCATTTTTAAGGCATTTCGCGCATACATGAAATGAACACATTTTTCTCCAAAACTATAACAGATGCAAGCTTGTCCTGTTTGGTGGAGATGATATTTAATAAAATAAGTAGAAATCCACTAAAAGTTTTGTTTGGTTATCTTGCAATCCCGAGATAATCGTCTCCATGCTCCAAATCCATTTTAAAGCCATTTTTAAGGCATTTCGCGCATACATGAAATGAACACATTTTTCTCCAAAACTATAACAGATGCAAGCTTGTCCTGTTTGGTGGAGATGATATTTAATAAAATAAGTAGAAATCCACTAAAAGTTTTGTTTGGTTATCTTGCAATCCCGAGATAATCGTCTCCATGCTCCAAATCCATTTTAAAGCCATTTTTAAGGCATTTCGCGCATACATGAAATGAACACATTTTTCTCCAAAACTATAACAGATGCAAGCTTGTCCTGTTTGGTGGAGATGATATTTAATAAAATAAGTAGAAATCCACTAAAAGTTTTGTTTGGTTATCTTGCAATCCCGAGATAATCGTCTCCATGCTCCAAATCCATTTTAAAGCCATTTTTAAGGCATTTCGCGCATACATGAAATGAACACATTTTTCTCCAAAACTATAACAGATGCAAGCTTGTCCTGTTTGGTGGAGATGATATTTAATAAAATAAGTAGAAATCCACTAAAAGTTTTGTTTGGTTATCTTGCAATCCCGAGATAATCGTCTCCATGCTCCAAATCCATTTTAAAGCCATTTTTAAGGCATTTCGCGCATACATGAAATGAACACATTTTTCTCCAAAACTATAACAGATGCAAGCTTGTCCTGTTTGGTGGAGATGATATTTAATAAAATAAGTAGAAATCCACTAAAAGTTTTGTTTGGTTATCTTGCAATCCCGAGATAATCGTCTCCATGCTCCAAATCCATTTTAAAGCCATTTTTAAGGCATTTCGCGCATACATGAAATGAACACATTTTTCTCCAAAACTATAACAGATGCAAGCTTGTCCTGTTTGGTGGAGATGATATTTAATAAAATAAGTAGAAATCCACTAAAAGTTTTGTTTGGTTATCTTGCAATCCCGAGATAATCGTCTCCATGCTCCAAATCCATTTTAAAGCCATTTTTAAGGCATTTCGCGCATACATGAAATGAACACATTTTTCTCCAAAACTATAACAGATGCAAGCTTGTCCTGTTTGGTGGAGATGATATTTAATAAAATAAGTAGAAATCCACTAAAAGTTTTGTTTGGTTATCTTGCAATCCCGAGATAATCGTCTCCATGCTCCAAATCCATTTTAAAGCCATTTTTAAGGCATTTCGCGCATACATGAAATGAACACATTTTTCTCCAAAACTATAACAGATGCAAGCTTGTCCTGTTTGGTGGAGATGATATTTAATAAAATAAGTAGAAATCCACTAAAAGTTTTGTTTGGTTATCTTGCAATCCCGAGATAATCGTCTCCATGCTCCAAATCCATTTTAAAGCCATTTTTAAGGCATTTCGCGCATACATGAAATGAACACATTTTTCTCCAAAACTATAACAGATGCAAGCTTGTCCTGTTTGGTGGAGATGATATTTAATAAAATAAGTAGAAATCCACTAAAAGTTTTGTTTGGTTATCTTGCAATCCCGAGATAATCGTCTCCATGCTCCAAATCCATTTTAAAGCCATTTTTAAGGCATTTCGCGCATACATGAAATGAACACATTTTTCTCCAAAACTATAACAGATGCAAGCTTGTCCTGTTTGGTGGAGATGATATTTAATAAAATAAGTAGAAATCCACTAAAAGTTTTGTTTGGTTATCTTGCAATCCCGAGATAATCGTCTCCATGCTCCAAATCCATTTTAAAGCCATTTTTAAGGCATTTCGCGCATACATGAAATGAACACATTTTTCTCCAAAACTATAACAGATGCAAGCTTGTCCTGTTTGGTGGAGATGATATTTAATAAAATAAGTAGAAATCCACTAAAAGTTTTGTTTGGTTCATATTGCAATCCCGAGATAATCGTCTCCATGCTCCAAATCCATTTTAAAGCCATTTTTAAGGCATTTCGCGCATACATGAAATGAACACATTTTTCTCCAAAACTATAACAGATGCAAGCTTGTCCTGTTTGGTGGAGATGATATTTAATAAAATAAGTAGAAATCCACTAAAAGTTTTGTTTGGTTATCTTGCAATCCCGAGATAATCGTCTCCATGCTCCAAATCCATTTTAAAGCCATTTTTAAGGCATTTCGCGCATACATGAAATGAACACATTTTTCTCCAAAACTATAACAGATGCAAGCTTGTCCTGTTTGGTGGAGATGATATTTAATAAAATAAGTAGAAATCCACTAAAAGTTTTGTTTGGTTATCTTGCAATCCCGAGATAATCGTCTCCATGCTCCAAATCCATTTTAAAGCCATTTTTAAGGCATTTCGCGCATACATGAAATGAACACATTTTTCTCCAAAACTATAACAGATGCAAGCTTGTCCTGTTTGGTGGAGATGATATTTAATAAAATAAGTAGAAATCCACTAAAAGTTTTGTTTGGTTATCTTGCAATCCCGAGATAATCGTCTCCATGCTCCAAATCCATTTTAAAGCCATTTTTAAGGCATTTCGCGCATACATGAAATGAACACATTTTTCTCCAAAACTATAACAGATGCAAGCTTGTCCTGTTTGGTGGAGATGATATTTAATAAAATAAGTAGAAATCCACTAAAAGTTTTGTTTGGTTATCTTGCAATCCCGAGATAATCGTCTCCATGCTCCAAATCCATTTTAAAGCCATTTTTAAGGCATTTCGCGCATACATGAAATGAACACATTTTTCTCCAAAACTATAACAGATGCAAGCTTGTCCTGTTTGGTGGAGATGATATTTAATAAAATAAGTAGAAATCCACTAAAAGTTTTGTTTGGTTATCTTGCAATCCCGAGATAATCGTCTCCATGCTCCAAATCCATTTTAAAGCCATTTTTAAGGCATTTCGCGCATACATGAAATGAACACATTTTTCTCCAAAACTATAACAGATGCAAGCTTTGTCCTGTTTGGTGGAGATGATATTTAATAAAATAAGTAGAAATCCACTAAAAGTTTTGTTTGGTTATCTTGCAATCCGAGATAATCGTCTCCATGCTCCAAATCCATTTTAAAGCCATTTTTAAGGCATTTCGCGCATACATGAAATGAACACATTTTTCTCCAAAACTATAACAGATGCAAGCTTGTCCTGTTTGGTGGAGATGATATTTAATAAAATAAGTAGAAATCCACTAAAAGTTTTGTTTGGTTATCTTGCAATCCCGAGATAATCGTCTCCATGCTCCAAATCCATTTTAAAGCCATTTTTAAGGCATTTCGCGCATACATGAAATGAACACATTTTTCTCCAAAACTATAACAGATGCAAGCTTGTCCTGTTTGGTGGAGATGATATTTAATAAAATAAGTAGAAATCCACTAAAAGTTTTGTTTGGTTATCTTGCAATCCCGAGATAATCGTCTCCATGCTCCAAATCCATTTTAAAGCCATTTTTAAGGCATTTCGCGCATACATGAAATGAACACATTTTTCTCCAAAACTATAACAGATGCAAGCTTGTCCTGTTTGGTGGAGATGATATTTAATAAAATAAGTAGAAATCCACTAAAAGTTTTGTTTGGTTATCTTGCAATCCCGAGATAATCGTCTCCATGCTCCAAATCCATTTTAAAGCCATTTTTAAGGCATTTCGCGCATACATGAAATGAACACATTTTTCTCCAAAACTATAACAGATGCAAGCTTGTCCTGTTTGGTGGAGATGATATTTAATAAAATAAGTAGAAATCCACTAAAAGTTTTGTTTGGTTATCTTGCAATCCCGAGATAATCGTCTCCATGCTCCAAATCCATTTTAAAGCCATTTTTAAGGCATTTCGCGCATACATGAAATGAACACATTTTTCTCCAAAACTATAACAGATGCAAGCTTGTCCTGTTTGGTGGAGATGATATTTAATAAAATAAGTAGAAATCCACTAAAAGTTTTGTTTGGTTATCTTGCAATCCCGAGATAATCGTCTCCATGCTCCAAATCCATTTTAAAGCCATTTTTAAGGCATTTCGCGCATACATGAAATGAACACATTTTTCTCCAAAACTATAACAGATGCAAGCTTGTCCTGTTTGGTGGAGATGATATTTAATAAAATAAGTAGAAATCCACTAAAAGTTTTGTTTGGTTATCTTGCAATCCCGAGATAATCGTCTCCATGCTCCAAATCCATTTTAAA
The DNA here is from genome assembly GCF_048569485.1 of Anomaloglossus baeobatrachus. NCBI lineage: Eukaryota > Metazoa > Chordata > Amphibia > Anura > Aromobatidae > Anomaloglossus > Anomaloglossus baeobatrachus. The sequence continues at coordinate 86,704 of NW_027442610.1, read as the reverse complement.
GCCATTTTTAAGGCATTTCGCGCATACATGAAATGAACACATTTTTCTCCAAAACTATAACAGATGCAAGCTTGTCCTGTTTGGTGGAGATGATATTTAATAAAATAAGTAGAAATCCACTAAAAGTTTTGTTTGGTTATCTTGCAATCCCGAGATAATCGTCTCCATGCTCCAAATCCATTTTAAAGCCATTTTTAAGGCATTTCGCGCATACATGAAATGAACACATTTTTCTCCAAAACTATAACAGATGCAAGCTTGTCCTGTTTGGTGGAGATGATATTTAATAAAATAAGTAGAAATCCACTAAAAGTTTTGTTTGGTTATCTTGCAATCCCGAGATAATCGTCTCCATGCTCCAAATCCATTTTAAAGCCATTTTTAAGGCATTTCGCGCATACATGAAATGAACACATTTTTCTCCAAAACTATAACAGATGCAAGCTTGTCCTGTTTGGTGGAGATGATATTTAATAAAATAAGTAGAAATCCACTAAAAGTTTTGTTTGGTTATCTTGCAATCCCGAGATAATCGTCTCCATGCTCCAAATCCATTTTAAAGCCATTTTTAAGGCATTTCGCGCATACATGAAATGAACACATTTTTCTCCAAAACTATAACAGATGCAAGCTTGTCCTGTTTGGTGGAGATGATATTTAATAAAATAAGTAGAAATCCACTAAAAGTTTTGTTTGGTTATCTTGCAATCCCGAGATAATCGTCTCCATGCTCCAAATCCATTTTAAAGCCATTTTTAAGGCATTTCGCGCATACATGAAATGAACACATTTTTCTCCAAAACTATAACAGATGCAAGCTTGTCCTGTTTGGTGGAGATGATATTTAATAAAATAAGTAGAAATCCACTAAAAGTTTTGTTTGGTTATCTTGCAATCCCGAGATAATCGTCTCCATGCTCCAAATCCATTTTAAAGCCATTTTTAAGGCATTTCGCGCATACATGAAATGAACACATTTTTCTCCAAAACTATAACAGATGCAAGCTTGTCCTGTTTGGTGGAGATGATATTTAATAAAATAAGTAGAAATCCACTAAAAGTTTTGTTTGGTTATCTTGCAATCCCGAGATAATCGTCTCCATGCTCCAAATCCATTTTAAAGCCATTTTTAAGGCATTTCGCGCATACATGAAATGAACACATTTTTCTCCAAAACTATAACAGATGCAAGCTTGTCCTGTTTGGTGGAGATGATATTTAATAAAATAAGTAGAAATCCACTAAAAGTTTTGTTTGGTTATCTTGCAATCCCGAGATAATCGTCTCCATGCTCCAAATCCATTTTAAAGCCATTTTTAAGGCATTTCGCGCATACATGAAATGAACACATTTTTCTCCAAAACTATAACAGATGCAAGCTTGTCCTGTTTGGTGGAGATGATATTTAATAAAATAAGTAGAAATCCACTAAAAGTTTTGTTTGGTTATCTTGCAATCCCGAGATAATCGTCTCCATGCTCCAAATCCATTTTAAAGCCATTTTTAAGGCATTTCGCGCATACATGAAATGAACACATTTTTCTCCAAAACTATAACAGATGCAAGCTTGTCCTGTTTGGTGGAGATGATATTTAATAAAATAAGTAGAAATCCACTAAAAGTTTTGTTTGGTTATCTTGCAATCCCGAGATAATCGTCTCCATGCTCCAAATCCATTTTAAAGCCATTTTTAAGGCATTTCGCGCATACATGAAATGAACACATTTTTCTCCAAAACTATAACAGATGCAAGCTTGTCCTGTTTGGTGGAGATGATATTTAATAAAATAAGTAGAAATCCACTAAAAGTTTTGTTTGGTTATCTTGCAATCCCGAGATAATCGTCTCCATGCTCCAAATCCATTTTAAAGCCATTTTTAAGGCATTTCGCGCATACATGAAATGAACACATTTTTCTCCAAAAAACTATAACAGATGCAAGCTTGTCCTGTTTGGTGGAGATGATATTTAATAAAATAAGTAGAAATCCACTAAAAGTTTTGTTTGGTTATCTTGCAATCCCGAGATAATCGTCTCCATGCTCCAAATCCATTTTAAAGCCATTTTTAAGGCATTTCGCGCATACATGAAATGAACACATTTTTCTCCAAAACTATAACAGATGCAAGCTTGTCCTGTTGGTGGAGATGATATTTAATAAAATAAGTAGAAATCCACTAAAAGTTTTGTTTGGTTATCTTGCAATCCCGAGATAATCGTCTCCATGCTCCAAATCCATTTTAAAGCCATTTTTAAGGCATTTCGCGCATACATGAAATGAACACATTTTTCTCCAAAACTATAACAGATGCAAGCTTGTCCTGTTTGGTGGAGATGATATTTAATAAAATAAGTAGAAATCCACTAAAAGTTTTGTTTGGTTATCTTGCAATCCCGAGATAATCGTCTCCATGCTCCAAATCCATTTTAAAGCCATTTTTAAGGCATTTCGCGCATACATGAAATGAACACATTTTTCTCCAAAACTATAACAGATGCAAGCTTGTCCTGTTTGGTGGAGATGATATTTAATAAAATAAGTAGAAATCCACTAAAAGTTTTGTTTGGTTATCTTGCAATCCCGAGATAATCGTCTCCATGCTCCAAATCCATTTTAAAGCCATTTTAAGGCATTTCGCGCATACATGAAATGAACACATTTTTCTCCAAAACTATAACAGATGCAAGCTTGTCCTGTTTGGTGGAGATGATATTTAATAAAATAAGTAGAAATCCACTAAAAGTTTTGTTTGGTTATCTTGCAATCCCGAGATAATCGTCTCCATGCTCCAAATCCATTTTAAAGCCATTTTTAAGGCATTTCGCGCATACATGAAATGAACACATTTTTCTCCAAAACTATAACAGATGCAAGCTTGTCCTGTTTGGTGGAGATGATATTTAATAAAATAAGTAGAAATCCACTAAAAGTTTTGTTTGGTTATCTTGCAATCCCGAGATAATCGTCTCCATGCTCCAAATCCATTTTAAAGCCATTTTTAAGGCATTTCGCGCATACATGAAATGAACACATTTTTCTCCAAAACTATAACAGATGCAAGCTTGTCCTGTTTGGTGGAGATGATATTTAATAAAATAAGTAGAAATCCACTAAAAGTTTTGTTTGGTTATCTTGCAATCCCGAGATAATCGTCTCCATGCTCCAAATCCATTTTAAAGCCATTTTTAAGGCATTTCGCGCATACATGAAATGAACACATTTTTCTCCAAAACTATAACAGATGCAAGCTTGTCCTGTTTGGTGGAGATGATATTTAATAAAATAAGTAGAAATCCACTAAAAGTTTTGTTTGGTTATCTTGCAATCCCGAGATAATCGTCTCCATGCTCCAAATCCATTTTAAAGCCATTTTTAAGGCATTTCGCGCATACATGAAATGAACACATTTTTCTCCAAAACTATAACAGATGCAAGCTTGTCCTGTTTGGTGGAGATGATATTTAATAAAATAAGTAGAAATCCACTAAAAGTTTTGTTTGGTTATCTTGCAATCCCGAGATAATCGTCTCCATGCTCCAAATCCATTTTAAAGCCATTTTTAAGGCATTTCGCGCATACATGAAATGAACACATTTTTCTCCAAAACTATAACAGATGCAAGCTTGTCCTGTTTGGTGGAGATGATATTTAATAAAATAAGTAGAAATCCACTAAAAGTTTTGTTTGGTTATCTTGCAATCCCGAGATAATCGTCTCCATGCTCCAAATCCATTTTAAAGCCATTTTTAAGGCATTTCGCGCATACATGAAATGAACACATTTTTCTCCAAAACTATAACAGATGCAAGCTTGTCCTGTTTGGTGGAGATGATATTTAATAAAATAAGTAGAAATCCACTAAAAGTTTTGTTTGGTTATCTTGCAATCCCGAGATAATCGTCTCCATGCTCCAAATCCATTTTAAAGCCATTTTTAAGGCATTTCGCGCATACATGAAATGAACACATTTTTCTCCAAAACTATAACAGATGCAAGCTTGTCCTGTTTGGTGGAGATGATATTTAATAAAATAAGTAGAAATCCACTAAAAGTTTTGTTTGGTTATCTTGCAATCCCGAGATAATCGTCTCCATGCTCCAAATCCATTTTAAAGCCATTTTTAAGGCATTTCGCGCATACATGAAATGAACACATTTTTCTCCAAAACTATAACAGATGCAAGCTTGTCCTGTTTGGTGGAGATGATATTTAATAAAATAAGTAGAAATCCACTAAAAGTTTTGTTTGGTTATCTTGCAATCCCGAGATAATCGTCTCCATGCTCCAAATCCATTTTAAAGCCATTTTTAAGGCATTTCGCGCATACATGAAATGAACACATTTTTCTCCAAAACTATAACAGATGCAAGCTTGTCCTGTTTGGTGGAGATGATATTTAATAAAATAAGTAGAAATCCACTAAAAGTTTTGTTTGGTTATCTTGCAATCCCGAGATAATCGTCTCCATGCTCCAAATCCATTTTAAAGCCATTTTTAAGGCATTTCGCGCATACATGAAATGAACACATTTTTCTCCAAAACTATAACAGATGCAAGCTTGTCCTGTTTGGTGGAGATGATATTTAATAAAATAAGTAGAAATCCACTAAAAGTTTTGTTTGGTTATCTTGCAATCCCGAGATAATCGTCTCCATGCTCCAAATCCATTTTAAAGCCATTTTTAAGGCATTTCGCGCATACATGAAATGAACACATTTTTCTCCAAAACTATAACAGATGCAAGCTTGTCCTGTTTGGTGGAGATGATATTTAATAAAATAAGTAGAAATCCACTAAAAGTTTTGTTTGGTTATCTTGCAATCCCGAGATAATCGTCTCCATGCTCCAAATCCATTTTAAAGCCATTTTTAAGGCATTTCGCGCATACATGAAATGAACACATTTTTCTCCAAAACTATAACAGATGCAAGCTTGTCCTGTTTGGTGGAGATGATATTTAATAAAATAAGTAGAAATCCACTAAAAGTTTTGTTTGGTTATCTTGCAATCCCGAGATAATCGTCTCCATGCTCCAAATCCATTTTAAAGCCATTTTTAAGGCATTTCGCGCATACATGAAATGAACACATTTTTCTCCAAAACTATAACAGATGCAAGCTTGTCCTGTTTGGTGGAGATGATATTTAATAAAATAAGTAGAAATCCACTAAAAGTTTTGTTTGGTTATCTTGCAATCCCGAGATAATCGTCTCCATGCTCCAAATCCATTTTAAAGCCATTTTTAAGGCATTTCGCGCATACATGAAATGAACACATTTTTCTCCAAAACTATAACAGATGCAAGCTTGTCCTGTTTGGTGGAGATGATATTTAATAAAATAAGTAGAAATCCACTAAAAGTTTTGTTTGGTTATCTTGCAATCCCGAGATAATCGTCTCCATGCTCCAAATCCATTTTAAAGCCATTTTTAAGGCATTTCGCGCATACATGAAATGAACACATTTTTCTCCAAAACTATAACAGATGCAAGCTTGTCCTGTTTGGTGGAGATGATATTTAATAAAATAAGTAGAAATCCACTAAAAGTTTTGTTTGGTTATCTTGCAATCCCGAGATAATCGTCTCCATGCTCCAAATCCATTTTAAAGCCATTTTTAAGGCATTTCGCGCATACATGAAATGAACACATTTTTCTCCAAAACTATAACAGATGCAAGCTTGTCCTGTTTGGTGGAGATGATATTTAATAAAATAAGTAGAAATCCACTAAAAGTTTTGTTTGGTTATCTTGCAATCCCGAGATAATCGTCTCCATGCTCCAAATCCATTTTAAAGCCATTTTTAAGGCATTTCGCGCATACATGAAATGAACACATTTTTCTCCAAAACTATAACAGATGCAAGCTTGTCCTGTTTGGTGGAGATGATATTTAATAAAATAAGTAGAAATCCACTAAAAGTTTTGTTTGGTTATCTTGCAATCCCGAGATAATCGTCTCCATGCTCCAAATCCATTTTAAAGCCATTTTTAAGGCATTTCGCGCATACATGAAATGAACACATTTTTCTCCAAAACTATAACAGATGCAAGCTTGTCCTGTTTGGTGGAGATGATATTTAATAAAATAAGTAGAAATCCACTAAAAGTTTTGTTTGGTTATCTTGCAATCCCGAGATAATCGTCTCCATGCTCCAAATCCATTTTAAAGCCATTTTTAAGGCATTTCGCGCATACATGAAATGAACACATTTTTCTCCAAAACTATAACAGATGCAAGCTTGTCCTGTTTGGTGGAGATGATATTTAATAAAATAAGTAGAAATCCACTAAAAGTTTTGTTTGGTTATCTTGCAATCCCGAGATAATCGTCTCCATGCTCCAAATCCATTTTAAAGCCATTTTTAAGGCATTTCGCGCATACATGAAATGAACACATTTTTCTCCAAAACTATAACAGATGCAAGCTTGTCCTGTTTGGTGGAGATGATATTTAATAAAATAAGTAGAAATCCACTAAAAGTTTTGTTTGGTTATCTTGCAATCCCGAGATAATCGTCTCCATGCTCCAAATCCATTTTAAAGCCATTTTTAAGGCATTTCGCGCATACATGAAATGAACACATTTTTCTCCAAAACTATAACAGATGCAAGCTTGTCCTGTTTGGTGGAGATGATATTTAATAAAATAAGTAGAAATCCACTAAAAGTTTTGTTTGGTTATCTTGCAATCCCGAGATAATCGTCTCCATGCTCCAAATCCATTTTAAAGCCATTTTTAAGGCATTTCGCGCATACATGAAATGAACACATTTTTCTCCAAAACTATAACAGATGCAAGCTTGTCCTGTTTGGTGGAGATGATATTTAATAAAATAAGTAGAAATCCACTAAAAGTTTTGTTTGGTTATCTTGCAATCCCGAGATAATCGTCTCCATGCTCCAAATCCATTTTAAAGCCATTTTTAAGGCATTTCGCGCATACATGAAATGAACACATTTTTCTCCAAAACTATAACAGATGCAAGCTTGTCCTGTTTGGTGGAGATGATATTTAATAAAATAAGTAGAAATCCACTAAAAGTTTTGTTTGGTTATCTTGCAATCCCGAGATAATCGTCTCCATGCTCCAAATCCATTTTAAAGCCATTTTTAAGGCATTTCGCGCATACATGAAATGAACACATTTTTCTCCAAAACTATAACAGATGCAAGCTTGTCCTGTTTGGTGGAGATGATATTTAATAAAATAAGTAGAAATCCACTAAAAGTTTTGTTTGGTTATCTTGCAATCCCGAGATAATCGTCTCCATGCTCCAAATCCATTTTAAAGCCATTTTTAAGGCATTTCGCGCATACATGAAATGAACACATTTTTCTCCAAAACTATAACAGATGCAAGCTTGTCCTGTTTGGTGGAGATGATATTTAATAAAATAAGTAGAAATCCACTAAAAGTTTTGTTTGGTTATCTTGCAATCCCGAGATAATCGTCTCCATGCTCCAAATCCATTTTAAAGCCATTTTTAAGGCATTTCGCGCATACATGAAATGAACACATTTTTCTCCAAAACTATAACAGATGCAAGCTTGTCCTGTTTGGTGGAGATGATATTTAATAAAATAAGTAGAAATCCACTAAAAGTTTTGTTTGGTTATCTTGCAATCCCGAGATAATCGTCTCCATGCTCCAAATCCATTTTAAAGCCATTTTTAAGGCATTTCGCGCATACATGAAATGAACACATTTTTCTCCAAAACTATAACAGATGCAAGCTTGTCCTGTTTGGTGGAGATGATATTTAATAAAATAAGTAGAAATCCACTAAAAGTTTTGTTTGGTTATCTTGCAATCCCGAGATAATCGTCTCCATGCTCCAAATCCATTTTAAAGCCATTTTTAAGGCATTTCGCGCATACATGAAATGAACACATTTTTCTCCAAAACTATAACAGATGCAAGCTTGTCCTGTTTGGTGGAGATGATATTTAATAAAATAAGTAGAAATCCACTAAAAGTTTTGTTTGGTTATCTTGCAATCCCGAGATAATCGTCTCCATGCTCCAAATCCATTTTAAAGCCATTTTTAAGGCATTTCGCGCATACATGAAATGAACACATTTTTCTCCAAAACTATAACAGATGCAAGCTTGTCCTGTTTGGTGGAGATGATATTTAATAAAATAAGTAGAAATCCACTAAAAGTTTTGTTTGGTTATCTTGCAATCCCGAGATAATCGTCTCCATGCTCCAAATCCATTTTAAAGCCATTTTTAAGGCATTTCGCGCATACATGAAATGAACACATTTTTCTCCAAAACTATAACAGATGCAAGCTTGTCCTGTTTGGTGGAGATGATATTTAATAAAATAAGTAGAAATCCACTAAAAGTTTTGTTTGGTTATCTTGCAATCCCGAGATAATCGTCTCCATGCTCCAAATCCATTTTAAAGCCATTTTTAAGGCATTTCGCGCATACATGAAATGAACACATTTTTCTCCAAAACTATAACAGATGCAAGCTTGTCCTGTTTGGTGGAGATGATATTTAATAAAATAAGTAGAAATCCACTAAAAGTTTTGTTTGGTTATCTTGCAATCCCGAGATAATCGTCTCCATGCTCCAAATCCATTTTAAAGCCATTTTTAAGGCATTTCGCGCATACATGAAATGAACACATTTTTCTCCAAAACTATAACAGATGCAAGCTTGTCCTGTTTGGTGGAGATGATATTTAATAAAATAAGTAGAAATCCACTAAAAGTTTTGTTTGGTTATCTTGCAATCCCGAGATAATCGTCTCCATGCTCCAAATCCATTTTAAAGCCATTTTTAAGGCATTTCGCGCATACATGAAATGAACACATTTTTCTCCAAAACTATAACAGATGCAAGCTTGTCCTGTTTGGTGGAGATGATATTTAATAAAATAAGTAGAAATCCACTAAAAGTTTTGTTTGGTTATCTTGCAATCCCGAGATAATCGTCTCCATGCTCCAAATCCATTTTAAAGCCATTTTTAAGGCATTTCGCGCATACATGAAATGAACACATTTTTCTCCAAAACTATAACAGATGCAAGCTTGTCCTGTTTGGTGGAGATGATATTTAATAAAATAAGTAGAAATCCACTAAAAGTTTTGTTTGGTTATCTTGCAATCCCGAGATAATCGTCTCCATGCTCCAAATCCATTTTAAAGCCATTTTTAAGGCATTTCGCGCATACATGAAATGAACACATTTTTCTCCAAAACTATAACAGATGCAAGCTTGTCCTGTTTGGTGGAGATGATATTTAATAAAATAAGTAGAAATCCACTAAAAGTTTTGTTTGGTTATCTTGCAATCCCGAGATAATCGTCTCCATGCTCCAAATCCATTTTAAAGCCATTTTTAAGGCATTTCGCGCATACATGAAATGAACACATTTTTCTCCAAAACTATAACAGATGCAAGCTTGTCCTGTTTGGTGGAGATGATATTTAATAAAATAAGTAGAAATCCACTAAAAGTTTTGTTTGGTTATCTTGCAATCCCGAGATAATCGTCTCCATGCTCCAAATCCATTTTAAAGCCATTTTTAAGGCATTTCGCGCATACATGAAATGAACACATTTTTCTCCAAAACTATAACAGATGCAAGCTTGTCCTGTTTGGTGGAGATGATATTTAATAAAATAAGTAGAAATCCACTAAAAGTTTTGTTTGGTTATCTTGCAATCCCGAGATAATCGTCTCCATGCTCCAAATCCATTTTAAAGCCATTTTTAAGGCATTTCGCGCATACATGAAATGAACACATTTTTCTCCAAAACTATAACAGATGCAAGCTTGTCCTGTTTGGTGGAGATGATATTTAATAAAATAAGTAGAAATCCACTAAAAGTTTTGTTTGGTTATCTTGCAATCCCGAGATAATCGTCTCCATGCTCCAAATCCATTTTAAAGCCATTTTTAAGGCATTTCGCGCATACATGAAATGAACACATTTTTCTCCAAAACTATAACAGATGCAAGCTTGTCCTGTTTGGTGGAGATGATATTTAATAAAATAAGTAGAAATCCACTAAAAGTTTTGTTTGGTTATCTTGCAATCCCGAGATAATCGTCTCCATGCTCCAAATCCATTTTAAAGCCATTTTTAAGGCATTTCGCGCATACATGAAATGAACACATTTTTCTCCAAAACTATAACAGATGCAAGCTTGTCCTGTTTGGTGGAGATGATATTTAATAAAATAAGTAGAAATCCACTAAAAGTTTTGTTTGGTTATCTTGCAATCCCGAGATAATCGTCTCCATGCTCCAAATCCATTTTAAAGCCATTTTTAAGGCATTTCGCGCATACATGAAATGAACACATTTTTCTCCAAAACTATAACAGATGCAAGCTTGTCCTGTTTGGTGGAGATGATATTTAATAAAATAAGTAGAAATCCACTAAAAGTTTTGTTTGGTTATCTTGCAATCCCGAGATAATCGTCTCCATGCTCCAAATCCATTTTAAAGCCATTTTTAAGGCATTTCGCGCATACATGAAATGAACACATTTTTCTCCAAAACTATAACAGATGCAAGCTTGTCCTGTTTGGTGGAGATGATATTTAATAAAATAAGTAGAAATCCACTAAAAGTTTTGTTTGGTTATCTTGCAATCCCGAGATAATCGTCTCCATGCTCCAAATCCATTTTAAAGCCATTTTTAAGGCATTTCGCGCATACATGAAATGAACACATTTTTCTCCAAAACTATAACAGATGCAAGCTTGTCCTGTTTGGTGGAGATGATATTTAATAAAATAAGTAGAAATCCACTAAAAGTTTTGTTTGGTTATCTTGCAATCCCGAGATAATCGTCTCCATGCTCCAAATCCATTTTAAAGCCATTTTTAAGGCATTTCGCGCATACATGAAATGAACACATTTTTCTCCAAAACTATAACAGATGCAAGCTTGTCCTGTTTGGTGGAGATGATATTTAATAAAATAAGTAGAAATCCACTAAAAGTTTTGTTTGGTTATCTTGCAATCCCGAGATAATCGTCTCCATGCTCCAAATCCATTTTAAAGCCATTTTTAAGGCATTTCGCGCATACATGAAATGAACACATTTTTCTCCAAAACTATAACAGATGCAAGCTTGTCCTGTTTGGTGGAGATGATATTTAATAAAATAAGTAGAAATCCACTAAAAGTTTTGTTTGGTTATCTTGCAATCCCGAGATAATCGTCTCCATGCTCCAAATCCATTTTAAAGCCATTTTTAAGGCATTTCGCGCATACATGAAATGAACACATTTTTCTCCAAAACTATAACAGATGCAAGCTTGTCCTGTTTGGTGGAGATGATATTTAATAAAATAAGTAGAAATCCACTAAAAGTTTTGTTTGGTTATCTTGCAATCCCGAGATAATCGTCTCCATGCTCCAAATCCATTTTAAAGCCATTTTTAAGGCATTTCGCGCATACATGAAATGAACACATTTTTCTCCAAAACTATAACAGATGCAAGCTTGTCCTGTTTGGTGGAGATGATATTTAATAAAATAAGTAGAAATCCACTAAAAGTTTTGTTTGGTTATCTTGCAATCCCGAGATAATCGTCTCCATGCTCCAAATCCATTTTAAAGCCATTTTTAAGGCATTTCGCGCATACATGAAATGAACACATTTTTCTCCAAAACTATAGCACATGCAAGCTTGTCCTGTTTGGTGGAGATGATATTTAATAAAATAAGTAGAAATCCACTAAAAGTTTTGTTTGGTTATCTTGCAATCCCGAGATAATCGTCTCCATGCTCCAAATCCATTTTAAAGCCATTTTTAAGGCATTTCGCGCATACATGAAATGAACACATTTTTCTCCAAAACTATAACAGATGCAAGCTTGTCCTGTTTGGTGGAGATGGTATTTAATAAAATAAGTAGAAATCCACTAAAAGTTTTGTTTGGTTATCTTGCAATCCCGAGATAATCGTCTCCATGCTCCAAATCCATTTTAAAGCCATTTTTAAGGCATTTCGCGCATACATGAAATGAACACATTTTTCTCCAAAACTATAACAGATGCAAGCTTGTCCTGTTTGGTGGAGATTATATTTAATAAAATAAGTAGAAATCCACTAAAAGTTTTGTTTGGTTATCTTGCAATCCCGAGATAATCGTCTCCATGCTCCAAATCCATTTTAAAGCCATTTCAAAGGCATTTCGCGCATACATGAAATGAACACATTTTTCTCCAAAACTATAACACATGCAAGCTTGTCCTGTTTGGTGGAGATGATATTTAATAAAATAAGTAGAAATCCACTAAAAGTTTTGTTTGGTTATCTTGCAATCCCGAGATAATCGTCTCCATGCTCCAAATCCATTTTAAAGCCATTTCTAAGGCATTTCGCGCATACATGAAATGAACACATTTTTCTCCAAAACTATAACAGATGCAAGCTTGTCCTGTTTGGTGGAGATGATATTTAATAAAATAAGTAGAAATCCACTAAAAGTTTTGTTTGGTTATCTTGCAATCCCGAGATAATCGTCTCCATGCTCCAAATCCATTTTAAAGCCATTTTTAAGGCATTTCGCGCATACATGAAATGAACACATTTTTCTCCAAAACTATAACAGATGCAAGCTTGTCCTGTTTGGTGGAGATGATATTTAATAAAATAAGTAGAAATCCACTAAAAGTTTTGTTTGGTTATCTTGCAATCCCGAGATAATCGTCTCCATGCTCCAAATCCATTTTAAAGCCATTTTTAAGGCATTTCGCGCATACATGAAATGAACACATTTTTCTCCAAAACTATAACAGATGCAAGCTTGTCCTGTTTGGTGGAGATGATATTTAATAAAATAAGTAGAAATCCACTAAAAGTTTTGTTTGGTTATCTTGCAATCCCGAGATAATCGTCTCCATGCTCCAAATCCATTTTAAAGCCATTTTTAAGGCATTTCGCGCATACATGAAATGAACACATTTTTCTCCAAAACTATAACAGATGCAAGCTTGTCCTGTTTGGTGGAGATGATATTTAATAAAATAAGTAGAAATCCACTAAAAGTTTTGTTTGGTTATCTTGCAATCCCGAGATAATCGTCTCCATGCTCCAAATCCATTTTAAAGCCATTTTTAAGGCATTTCGCGCATAAATGAAATGAACACATTTTTCTCCAAAACTATAACAGATGCAAGCTTGTCCTGTTTGGTGGAGATGATATTTAATAAAATAAGTAGAAATCCACTAAAAGTTTTGTTTGGTTATCTTGCAATCCCGAGATAATCGTCTCCATGCTCCAAATCCATTTTAAAGCCATTTTTAAGGCATTTTGCGCATACATGAAATGAACACATTTTTCTCCAAAACTATAACAGATGCAAGCTTGTCCTGTTTGGTGGAGATGATATTTAATAAAATAAGTAGAAATCCACTAAAAGTTTTGTTTGGTTATCTTGCAATCCCGAGATAATCGTCTCCATGCTCCAAATCCATTTTAAAGCCATTTTTAAGGCATTTCGCGCATACATGAAATGAACACATTTTTCTCCAAAACTATAACAGATGCAAGCTTGTCCTGTTTGGTGGAGATAATATTTATTAAAATAAGTAGAAATCTACTAAAAGTTTCGTTTGTTTATATTGCCATCCTGAGATAATCGTCTCCATGCTCCAAATCCATTTTAAAGCCATTTCAAAGGCATTTTGCGCATACATGAAATGAACACATTTTTCTCCAAAACTATAACACATGCAAGCTTGTCCTGTTTGGTGGAGATGATATTTAATAAAATAAGTAGAAATCCACTAAAAGTTTTGTTTGGTTATCTTGCAATCCCGAGATAATCGTCTCCATGCTCCAAATCCATTTTAAAGCCATTTTTAAGGCATTTCGCGCATACATGAAATGAACACATTTTTCTCCAAAACTATAACAGATGCAAGCTTGTCCTGTTTGGTGGAGATGATATTTAATAAAATAAGTAGAAATCCACTAAAAGTTTTGTTTGGTTATCTTGCAATCCCGAGATAATCGTCTCCATGCTCCAAATCCATTTTAAAGCCATTTCAAAGGCATTTTGCGCATACATGAAATGAACACATTTTTCTCCAAAACTATAACACATGCAAGCTTGTCCTGTTTGGTGGAGATGATATTTAATAAAATAAGTAGAAATCCACTAAAAGTTTTGTTTGGTTATCTTGCAATCCCGAGATAATCGTCTCCATGCTCCAAATCCATTTTAAAGCCATTTTTAAGGCATTTCGCGCATACATGAAATGAACACATTTTTCTCCAAAACTATAACAGATGCAAGCTTGTCCTGTTTGGTGGAGATGATATTTAATAAAATAAGTAGAAATCCACTAAAAGTTTTGTTTGGTTATCTTGCAATCCCGAGATAATCGTCTCCATGCTCCAAATCCATTTTAAAGCCATTTTTAAGGCATTTCGCGCATACATGAAATGAACACATTTTTCTCCAAAACTATAACAGATGCAAGCTTGTCCTGTTTGGTGGAGATGATATTTAATAAAATAAGTAGAAATCCACTAAAAGTTTTGTTTGGTTATCTTGCAATCCCGAGATAATCGCCTCCATGCTCCAAATCCATTTTAAAGCCATTTTTAAGGCATTTCGCGCATACATGAAATGAACACATTTTTCTCCAAAACTATAACAGATGCAAGCTTGTCCTGTTTGGTGGAGATGATATTTAATAAAATAAGTAGAAATCCACTAAAAGTTTTGTTTGGTTATATTGCAATCCCGAGATAATCGTCTTCATGCTCCAAATCCATTTTAAAGCCATTTTTAAGGCATTTCGCGCATACATGAAATGAACACATTTTTCTCCAAAACTATAACAGATGCAAGCTTGTCCTGTTTGGTGGAGATGATATTTAATAAAATAAGTAGAAATCCACTAAAAGTTTTGTTTGGTTATCTTGCAATCCCGAGATAATCGTCTCCATGCTCCAAATCCATTTTAAAGCCATTTTTAAGGCATTTCGCGCATACATGAAATGAACACATTTTTCTCCAAAACTATAACAGATGCAAGCTTGTCCTGTTTGGTGGAGATAATATTTAATAAAATAAGTAGAAATCTACTAAAAGTTTCGTTTGTTTATATTGCCATCCTGAGATAATCGTCTCCATGCTCCAAATCCATTTTAAAGCCATTTCAAAGGCATTTTGCGCATACATGAAATGAACACATTTTTCTCCAAAACTAACACATGCAAGCTTGTCCTGTTTGGTGGAGATGATATTTAATAAAATAAGTAGAAATCCACTAAAAGTTTTGTTTGGTTATCTTGCAATCCCGAGATAATCGTCTCCATGCTCCAAATCCATTTTAAAGCCATTTTTAAGGCATTTCGCGCATACATGAAATGAACACATTTTTCTCCAAAACTATAACAGATGCAAGCTTGTCCTGTTTGGTGGAGATGATATTTAATAAAATAAGTAGAAATCCACTAAAAGTTTTGTTTGGTTATCTTGCAATCCCGAGATAATCGTCTCCATGCTCCAAATCCATTTTAAAGCCATTTTTAAGGCATTTCGCGCATACATGAAATGAACACATTTTTCTCCAAAACTATAACAGATGCAAGCTTGTCCTGTTTGGTGGAGATGATATTTAATAAAATAAGTAGAAATCCACTAAAAGTTTTGTTTGGTTATCTTGCAATCCCGAGATAATCGTCTCCATGCTCCAAATCCATTTTAAAGCCATTTTTAAGGCATTTCGCGCATAAAAGAAATGAACACATTTTTCTCCAAAACTATAACAGATGCAAGCTTGTCCTGTTTGGTGGAGATGATATTTAATAAAATAAGTAGAAATCCACTAAAAGTTTTGTTTGGTTATCTTGCAATCCCGAGATAATCGTCTCCATGCTCCAAATCCATTTTAAAGCCATTTTTAAGGCATTTCGCGCATACATGAAATGAACACATTTTTCTCCAAAACTATAACAGATGCAAGCTTGTCCTGTTTGGTGGAGATGATATTTAATAAAATAAGTAGAAATCCACTAAAAGTTTTGTTTGGTTATCTTGCAATCCCGAGATAATCGTCTCCATGCTCCAAATCCATTTTAAAGCCATTTTTAAGGCATTTCGCGCATACATGAAATGAACACATTTTTCTCCAAAACTATAACAGATGCAAGCTTGTCCTGTTTGGTGGAGATAATATTTAATAAAATAAGTAGAAATCTACTAAAAGTTTCGTTTGTTTATATTGCCATCCTGAGATAATCGTCTCCATGCTCCAAATCCATTTTAAAGCCATTTCAAAGGCATTTTGCGCATACATGAAATGAACACATTTTTCTCCAAAACTATAACACATGCAAGCTTGTCCTGTTTGGTGGAGATGATATTTAATAAAATAAGTAGAAAACCACTAAAAGTTTTGTTTGGTTATCTTGCAATCCCGAGATAATCGTCTCCATGCTCCAAATCCATTTTAAAGCCATTAAGGCATTTCGCGCATACATGAAATGAACACATTTTTCTCCAAAACTATAACAGATGCAAGCTTGTCCTGTTTGGTGGAGATGATATTTAATAAAATAAGTAGAAATCCACTAAAAGTTTTGTTTGGTTATCTTGCAATCCCGAGATAATCGTCTCCATGCTCCAAATCCATTTTAAAGCCATTTCAAAGGCATTTTGCGCATACATGAAATGAACACATTTTTCTCCAAAACTATAACACATGCAAGCTTGTCCTGTTTGGTGGAGATGATATTTAATAAAATAAGTAGAAATCCACTAAAAGTTTTGTTTGGTTATCTTGCAATCCCGAGATAATCGTCTCCATGCTCCAAATCCATTTTAAAGCCATTTTTAAGGCATTTCGCGCATACATGAAATGAACACATTTTTCTCCAAAACTATAACAGATGCAAGCTTGTCCTGTTTGGTGGAGATGATATTTAATAAAATAAGTAGAAATCCACTAAAAGTTTTGTTTGGTTATCTTGCAATCCCGAGATAATCGTCTCCATGCTCCAAATCCATTTTAAAGCCATTTTTAAGGCATTTCGCGCATACATGAAATGAACACATTTTTCTCCAAAACTATAACAGATGCAAGCTTGTCCTGTTTGGTGGAGATGATATTTAATAAAATAAGTAGAAATCCACTAAAAGTTTTGTTTGGTTATCTTGCAATCCCGAGATAATCGTCTCCATGCTCCAAATCCATTTTAAAGCCATTTTTAAGGCATTTCGCGCATACATGAAATGAACACATTTTTCTCCAAAACTATAACAGATGCAAGCTTGTCCTGTTTGGTGGAGATGATATTTAATAAAATAAGTAGAAATCCACTAAAAGTTTTGTTTGGTTATATTGCAATCCCGAGATAATCGTCTTCATGCTCCAAATCCATTTTAAAGCCATTTTTAAGGCATTTCGCGCATACATGAAATGAACACATTTTTCTCCAAAACTATAACAGATGCAAGCTTGTCCTGTTTGGTGGAGATAATATTTAATAAAATAAGTAGAAATCTACTAAAAGTTTCGTTTGTTTATATTGCCATCCTGAGATAATCGTCTCCATGCTCCAAATCCATTTTAAAGCCATTTCAAAGGCATTTTGCGCATACATGAAATGAACACATTTTTCTCCAAAACTATAACACATGCAAGCTTGTCCTGTTTGGTGGAGATGATATTTAATAAAATAAGTAGAAATCCACTAAAAGTTTTGTTTGGTTATCTTGCAATCCCGAGATAATCGTCTCCATGCTCCAAATCCATTTTAAAGCCATTTTTAAGGCATTTCGCGCATACATGAAATGAACACATTTTTCTCCAAAACTATAACAGATGCAAGCTTGTCCTGTTTGGTGGAGATGATATTTAATAAAATAAGTAGAAATCCACTAAAAGTTTTGTTTGGTTATCTTGCAATCCCGAGATAATCGTCTCCATGCTCCAAATCCATTTTAAAGCCATTTTTAAGGCATTTCGCGCATACATGAAATGAACACATTTTTCTCCAAAACTATAACAGATGCAAGCTTGTCCTGTTTGGTGGAGATAATATTTAATAAAATAAGTAGAAATCTACTAAAAGTTTCGTTTGTTTATATTGCCATCCTGAGATAATCGTCTCCATGCTCCAAATCCATTTTAAAGCCATTTCAAAGGCATTTTGCGCATACATGAAATGAACACATTTTTCTCCAAAACTATAACACATGCAAGCTTGTCCTGTTTGGTGGAGATGATATTTAATAAAATAAGTAGAAATCCACTAAAAGTTTTGTTTGGTTATCTTGCAATCCCGAGATAATCGTCTCCATGCTCCAAATCCATTTTAAAGCCATTTTTAAGGCATTTCGCGCATACATGAAATGAACACATTTTTCTCTAAAACTATAACAGATGCAAGCTTGTCCTGTTTGGTGGAGATGATATTTAATAAAATAAGTAGAAATCCACTAAAAGTTTTGTTTGGTTATCTTGCAATCCCGAGATAATCGTCTCCATGCTCCAAATCCATTTTAAAGCCATTTTTAAGGCATTTCGCGCATACATGAAATGAACACATTTTTCTCCAAAACTATAACAGATGCAAGCTTGTCCTGTTTGGTGGAGATGATATTTAATAAAATAAGTAGAAATCCACTAAAAGTTTTGTTTGGTTATCTTGCAATCCCGAGATAATCGTCTCCATGCTCCAAATCCATTTTAAAGCCATTTTTAAGGCATTTCGCGCATACATGAAATGAACACATTTTTCTCCAAAACTATAACAGATGCAAGCTTGTCCTGTTTGGTGGAGATGATATTTAATAAAATAAGTAGAAATCCACTAAAAGTTTTGTTTGGTTATCTTGCAATCCCGAGATAATCGTCTCCATGCTCCAAATCCCTTTTAAAGCCATTTCAAAGGCATTTTGCGCATACATGAAATGAACACATTTTTCTCCAAAACTATAACACATGCAAGCTTGTCCTGTTTGGTGGAGATGATATTTAATAAAATAAGTAGAAATCCACTAAAAGTTTTGTTTGGTTATCTTGCAATCCCGAGATAATCGTCTCCATGCTCCAAATCCATTTTAAAGCCATTTTTAAGGCATTTCGCGCATACATGAAATGAACACATTTTTCTCCAAAACTATAACAGATGCAAGCTTGTCCTGTTTGGTGGAGATGATATTTAATAAAATAAGTAGAAATTTACTAAAAGTTTTGTTTGGTTATCTTGCAATCCCGAGATAATCGTCTCCATGCTCCAAATCCATTTTAAAGCCATTTTTAAGGCATTTCGCGCATACATGAAATGAACACATTTTTCTCCAAAACTATAACAGATGCAAGCTTGTCCTGTTTGGTGGAGATGATATTTAATAAAATAAGTAGAAATCCACTAAAAGTTTTGTTTGGTTATCTTGCAATCCCGAGATAATCGTCTCCATGCTCCAAATCCATTTTAAAGCCATTTCAAAGGCATTTTGCGCATACATGAAATGAACACATTTTTCTCCAAAACTATAACACATGCAAGCTTGTCCTGTTTGGTGGAGATGATATTTAATAAAATAAGTAGAAAACCACTAAAAGTTTTGTTTGGTTATCTTGCAATCCCGAGATAATCGTCTCCATGCTCCAAATCCATTTTAAAGCCATTTTTAAGGCATTTCGCGCATACATGAAATGAACACATTTTTCTCCAAAACTATAACAGATGCAAGCTTGTCCTGTTTGGTGGAGATGATATTTAATAAAATAAGTAGAAATCCACTAAAAGTTTTGTTTGGTTATCTTGCAATCCCGAGATAATCGTCTCCATGCTCCAAATCCATTTTAAAGCCATTTCAAAGGCATTTTGCGCATACATGAAATGAACACATTTTTCTCCAAAACTATAACACATGCAAGCTTGTCCTGTTTGGTGGAGATGATATTTAATAAAATAAGTAGAAATCCACTAAAAGTTTTGTTTGGTTATCTTGCAATCCCGAGATAATCGTCTCCATGCTCCAAATCCATTTTAAAGCCATTTTTAAGGCATTTCGCGCATACATGAAATGAACACATTTTTCTCCAAAACTATAACAGATGCAAGCTTGTCCTGTTTGGTGGAGATGATATTTAATAAAATAAGTAGAAATCCACTAAAAGTTTTGTTTGGTTATCTTGCAATCCCGAGATAATCGTCTCCATGCTCCAAATCCATTTTAAAGCCATTTTTAAGGCATTTCGCGCATACATGAAATGAACACATTTTTCTCCAAAACTATAACAGATGCAAGCTTGTCCTGTTTGGTGGAGATGATATTTAATAAAATAAGTAGAAATCCACTAAAAGTTTTGTTTGGTTATCTTGCAATCCCGAGATAATCGTCTCCATGCTCCAAATCCATTTTAAAGCCATTTTTAAGGCATTTCGCGCATACATGAAATGAACACATTTTTCTCCAAAACTATAACAGATGCAAGCTTGTCCTGTTTGGTGGAGATGATATTTAATAAAATAAGTAGAAATCCACTAAAAGTTTTGTTTGGTTATATTGCAATCCCGAGATAATCGTCTTCATGCTCCAAATCCATTTTAAAGCCATTTTTAAGGCATTTCGCGCATACATGAAATGAACACATTTTTCTCCAAAACTATAACAGATGCAAGCTTGTCCTGTTTGGTGGAGATGATATTTAATAAAATAAGTAGAAATCCACTAAAAGTTTTGTTTGGTTATCTTGCAATCCCGAGATAATCGTCTCCATGCTCCAAATCCATTTTAAAGCCATTTTTAAGGCATTTCGCGCATACATGAAATGAACACATTTTTCTCCAAAACTATAACAGATGCAAGCTTGTCCTGTTTGGTGGAGATAATATTTAATAAAATAAGTAGAAATCTACTAAAAGTTTCGTTTGTTTATATTGCCATCCTGAGATAATCGTCTCCATGCTCCAAATCCATTTTAAAGCCATTTCAAAGGCATTTTGCGCATACATGAAATGAACACATTTTTCTCCAAAACTATAACACATGCAAGCTTGTCCTGTTTGGTGGAGATGATATTTAATAAAATAAGTAGAAATCCACTAAAAGTTTTGTTTGGTTATCTTGCAATCCCGAGATAATCGTCTCCATGCTCCAAATCCATTTTAAAGCCATTTTTAAGGCATTTCGCGCATACATGAAATGAACACATTTTTCTCCAAAACTATAACAGATGCAAGCTTGTCCTGTTTGGTGGAGATGATATTTAATAAAATAAGTAGAAATCCACTAAAAGTTTTGTTTGGTTATCTTGCAATCCCGAGATAATCGTCTCCATGCTCCAAATCCATTTTAAAGCCATTTTTAAGGCATTTCGCGCATACATGAAATGAACACATTTTTCTCCAAAACTATAACAGATGCAAGCTTGTCCTGTTTGGTGGAGATAATATTTAATAAAATAAGTAGAAATCTACTAAAAGTTTCGTTTGTTTATATTGCCATCCTGAGATAATCGTCTCCATGCTCCAAATCCATTTTAAAGCCATTTCAAAGGCATTTTGCGCATACATGAAATGAACACATTTTTCTCCAAAACTATAACACATGCAAGCTTGTCCTGTTTGGTGGAGATGATATTTAATAAAATAAGTAGAAATCCACTAAAAGTTTTGTTTGGTTATTTTGCAATCCCGAGATAATCGTCTCCATGCTCCAAATCCATTTTAAAGCCATTTTTAAGGCATTTCGCGCATACATGAAATGAACACATTTTTCTCTAAAACTATAACAGATGCAAGCTTGTCCTGTTTGGTGGAGATGATATTTAATAAAATAAGTAGAAATCCACTAAAAGTTTTGTTTGGTTATCTTGCAATCCCGAGATAATCGTCTCCATGCTCCAAATCCATTTTAAAGCCATTTTTAAGGCATTTCGCGCATACATGAAATGAACACATTTTTCTCCAAAACTATAACAGATGCAAGCTTGTCCTGTTTGGTGGAGATGATATTTAATAAAATAAGTAGAAATCCACTAAAAGTTTTGTTTGGTTATCTTGCAATCCCGAGATAATCGTCTCCATGCTCCAAATCCATTTTAAAGCCATTTTTAAGGCATTTCGCGCATACATGAAATGAACACATTTTTCTCCAAAACTATAACAGATGCAAGCTTGTCCTGTTTGGTGGAGATGATATTTAATAAAATAAGTAGAAATCCACTAAAAGTTTTGTTTGGTTATCTTGCAATCCCGAGATAATCGTCTCCATGCTCCAAATCCATTTTAAAGCCATTTTTAAGGCATTTCGCGCATACATGAAATGAACACATTTTTCTCCAAAACTATAACAGATGCAAGCTTGTCCTGTTTGGTGGAGATAATATTTAATAAAATAAGTAGAAATCTACTAAAAGTTTCGTTTGTTTATATTGCCATCCTGAGATAATCGTCTCCATGCTCCAAATCCATTTTAAAGCCATTTCAAAGGCATTTTGCGCATACATGAAATGAACACATTTTTCTCCAAAACTATAACACATGCAAGCTTGTCCTGTTTGGTGGAGATGATATTTAATAAAATAAGTAGAAATCCACTAAAAGTTTTGTTTGGTTATCTTGCAATCCCGAGATAATCGTCTCCATGCTCCAAATCCATTTTAAAGCCATTTTTAAGGCATTTCGCGCATACATGAAATGAACACATTTTTCTCCAAAACTATAACAGATGCAAGCTTGTCCTGTTTGGTGGAGATGATATTTAATAAAATAAGTAGAAATCCACTAAAAGTTTTGTTTGGTTATCTTGCAATCCCGAGATAATCGTCTCCATGCTCCAAATCCATTTTAAAGCCATTTTTAAGGCATTTCGCGCATACATGAAATGAACACATTTTTCTCCAAAACTATAACAGATGCAAGCTTGTCCTGTTTGGTGGAGATGATATTTAATAAAATAAGTAGAAATCCACTAAAAGTTTTGTTTGGTTATCTTGCAATCCCGAGATAATCGTCTCCATGCTCCAAATCCATTTTAAAGCCATTTCAAAGGCATTTTGCGCATACATGAAATGAACACATTTTTCTCCAAAACTAACACATGCAAGCTTGTCCTGTTTGGTGGAGATGATATTTAATAAAATAAGTAGAAATCCACTAAAAGTTTTGTTTGGTTATCTTGCAATCCCGAGATAATCGTCTCCATGCTCCAAATCCATTTTAAAGCCATTTTTAAGGCATTTCGCGCATACATGAAATGAACACATTTTTCTCCAAAACTATAACAGATGCAAGCTTGTCCTGTTTGGTGGAGATGATATTTAATAAAATAAGTAGAAATCCACTAAAAGTTTTGTTTGGTTATCTTGCAATCCCGAGATAATCGTCTCCATGCTCCAAATCCATTTTAAAGCCATTTTTAAGGCATTTCGCGCATAAAAGAAATGAACACATTTTTCTCCAAAACTATAACAGATGCAAGCTTGTCCTGTTTGGTGGAGATGATATTTAATAAAATAAGTAGAAATCCACTAAAAGTTTTGTTTGGTTATCTTGCAATCCCGAGATAATCGTCTCCATGCTCCAAATCCATTTTAAAGCCATTTCAAAGGCATTTTGCGCATACATGAAATGAACACATTTTTCTCCAAAACTAACACATGCAAGCTTGTCCTGTTTGGTGGAGATGATATTTAATAAAATAAGTAGAAATCCACTAAAAGTTTTGTTTGGTTATCTTGCAATCCCGAGATAATCGTCTCCATGCTCCAAATCCATTTTAAAGCCATTTTTAAGGCATTTCGCGCATACATGAAATGAACACATTTTTCTCCAAAACTATAACAGATGCAAGCTTGTCCTGTTTGGTGGAGATGATATTTAATAAAATAAGTAGAAATCCACTAAAAGTTTTGTTTGGTTATCTTGCAATCCCGAGATAATCGTCTCCATGCTCCAAATCCATTTTAAAGCCATTTTTAAGGCATTTCGCGCATACATGAAATGAACACATTTTTCTCCAAAACTATAACAGATGCAAGCTTGTCCTGTTTGGTGGAGATGATATTTAATAAAATAAGTAGAAATCCACTAAAAGTTTTGTTTGGTTATCTTGCAATCCCGAGATAATCGTCTCCATGCTCCAAATCCATTTTAAAGCCATTTTTAAGGCATTTCGCGCATAAAAGAAATGAACACATTTTTCTCCAAAACTATAACAGATGCAAGCTTGTCCTGTTTGGTGGAGATGATATTTAATAAAATAAGTAGAAATCCACTAAAAGTTTTGTTTGGTTATCTTGCAATCCCGAGATAATCGTCTCCATGCTCCAAATCCATTTTAAAGCCATTTTTAAGGCATTTCGCGCATACATGAAATGAACACATTTTTCTCCAAAACTATAACAGATGCAAGCTTGTCCTGTTTGGTGGAGATGATATTTAATAAAATAAGTAGAAATCCACTAAAAGTTTTGTTTGGTTATCTTGCAATCCCGAGATAATCGTCTCCATGCTCCAAATCCATTTTAAAGCCATTTTTAAGGCATTTCGCGCATACATGAAATGAACACATTTTTCTCCAAAACTATAACAGATGCAAGCTTGTCCTGTTTGGTGGAGATAATATTTAATAAAATAAGTAGAAATCTACTAAAAGTTTCGTTTGTTTATATTGCCATCCTGAGATAATCGTCTCCATGCTCCAAATCCATTTTAAAGCCATTTCAAAGGCATTTTGCGCATACATGAAATGAACACATTTTTCTCCAAAACTATAACACATGCAAGCTTGTCCTGTTTGGTGGAGATGATATTTAATAAAATAAGTAGAAAACCACTAAAAGTTTTGTTTGGTTATCTTGCAATCCCGAGATAATCGTCTCCATGCTCCAAATCCATTTTAAAGCCATTAAGGCATTTCGCGCATACATGAAATGAACACATTTTTCTCCAAAACTATAACAGATGCAAGCTTGTCCTGTTTGGTGGAGATGATATTTAATAAAATAAGTAGAAATCCACTAAAAGTTTTGTTTGGTTATCTTGCAATCCCGAGATAATCGTCTCCATGCTCCAAATCCATTTTAAAGCCATTTCAAAGGCATTTTGCGCATACATGAAATGAACACATTTTTCTCCAAAACTATAACACATGCAAGCTTGTCCTGTTTGGTGGAGATGATATTTAATAAAATAAGTAGAAATCCACTAAAAGTTTTGTTTGGTTATCTTGCAATCCCGAGATAATCGTCTCCATGCTCCAAATCCATTTTAAAGCCATTTTTAAGGCATTTCGCGCATACATGAAATGAACACATTTTTCTCCAAAACTATAACAGATGCAAGCTTGTCCTGTTTGGTGGAGATGATATTTAATAAAATAAGTAGAAATCCACTAAAAGTTTTGTTTGGTTATCTTGCAATCCCGAGATAATCGTCTCCATGCTCCAAATCCATTTTAAAGCCATTTTTAAGGCATTTCGCGCATACATGAAATGAACACATTTTTCTCCAAAACTATAACAGATGCAAGCTTGTCCTGTTTGGTGGAGATGATATTTAATAAAATAAGTAGAAATCCACTAAAAGTTTTGTTTGGTTATCTTGCAATCCCGAGATAATCGTCTCCATGCTCCAAATCCATTTTAAAGCCATTTTTAAGGCATTTCGCGAATACATGAAATGAACACATTTTTCTCCAAAACTATAACAGATGCAAGCTTGTCCTGTTTGGTGGAGATGATATTTAATAAAATAAGTAGAAATCCACTAAAAGTTTTGTTTGGTTATATTGCAATCCCGAGATAATCGTCTTCATGCTCCAAATCCATTTTAAAGCCATTTTTAAGGCATTTCGCGCATACATGAAATGAACACATTTTTCTCCAAAACTATAACAGATGCAAGCTTGTCCTGTTTGGTGGAGATAATATTTAATAAAATAAGTAGAAATCTACTAAAAGTTTCGTTTGTTTATATTGCCATCCTGAGATAATCGTCTCCATGCTCCAAATCCATTTTAAAGCCATTTCAAAGGCATTTTGCGCATACATGAAATGAACACATTTTTCTCCAAAACTATAACACATGCAAGCTTGTCCTGTTTGGTGGAGATGATATTTAATAAAATAAGTAGAAATCCACTAAAAGTTTTGTTTGGTTATCTTGCAATCCCGAGATAATCGTCTCCATGCTCCAAATCCATTTTAAAGCCATTTTTAAGGCATTTCGCGCATACATGAAATGAACACATTTTTCTCCAAAACTATAACAGATGCAAGCTTGTCCTGTTTGGTGGAGATGATATTTAATAAAATAAGTAGAAATCCACTAAAAGTTTTGTTTGGTTATCTTGCAATCCCGAGATAATCGTCTCCATGCTCCAAATCCATTTTAAAGCCATTTTTAAGGCATTTCGCGCATAAAAGAAATGAACACATTTTTCTCCAAAACTATAACAGATGCAAGCTTGTCCTGTTTGGTGGAGATGATATTTAATAAAATAAGTAGAAATCCACTAAAAGTTTTGTTTGGTTATCTTGCAATCCCGAGATAATCGTCTCCATGCTCCAAATCCATTTTAAAGCCATTTCAAAGGCATTTTGCGCATACATGAAATGAACACATTTTTCTCCAAAACTAACACATGCAAGCTTGTCCTGTTTGGTGGAGATGATATTTAATAAAATAAGTAGAAATCCACTAAAAGTTTTGTTTGGTTATCTTGCAATCCCGAGATAATCGTCTCCATGCTCCAAATCCATTTTAAAGCCATTTTTAAGGCATTTCGCGCATACATGAAATGAACACATTTTTCTCCAAAACTATAACAGATGCAAGCTTGTCCTGTTTGGTGGAGATGATATTTAATAAAATAAGTAGAAATCCACTAAAAGTTTTGTTTGGTTATCTTGCAATCCCGAGATAATCGTCTCCATGCTCCAAATCCATTTTAAAGCCATTTTTAAGGCATTTCGCGCATAAAAGAAATGAACACATTTTTCTCCAAAACTATAACAGATGCAAGCTTGTCCTGTTTGGTGGAGATGATATTTAATAAAATAAGTAGAAATCCACTAAAAGTTTTGTTTGGTTATCTTGCAATCCCGAGATAATCGTCTCCATGCTCCAAATCCATTTTAAAGCCATTTTTAAGGCATTTCGCGCATACATGAAATGAACACATTTTTCTCCAAAACTATAACAGATGCAAGCTTGTCCTGTTTGGTGGAGATGATATTTAATAAAATAAGTAGAAATCCACTAAAAGTTTTGTTTGGTTATCTTGCAATCCCGAGATAATCGTCTCCATGCTCCAAATCCATTTTAAAGCCATTTTTAAGGCATTTCGCGCATACATGAAATGAACACATTTTTCTCCAAAACTATAACAGATGCAAGCTTGTCCTGTTTGGTGGAGATAATATTTAATAAAATAAGTAGAAATCTACTAAAAGTTTCGTTTGTTTATATTGCCATCCTGAGATAATCGTCTCCATGCTCCAAATCCATTTTAAAGCCATTTCAAAGGCATTTTGCGCATACATGAAATGAACACATTTTTCTCCAAAACTATAACACATGCAAGCTTGTCCTGTTTGGTGGAGATGATATTTAATAAAATAAGTAGAAAACCACTAAAAGTTTTGTTTGGTTATCTTGCAATCCCGAGATAATCGTCTCCATGCTCCAAATCCATTTTAAAGCCATTAAGGCATTTCGCGCATACATGAAATGAACACATTTTTCTCCAAAACTATAACAGATGCAAGCTTGTCCTGTTTGGTGGAGATGATATTTAATAAAATAAGTAGAAATCCACTAAAAGTTTTGTTTGGTTATCTTGCAATCCCGAGATAATCGTCTCCATGCTCCAAATCCATTTTAAAGCCATTTCAAAGGCATTTTGCGCATACATGAAATGAACACATTTTTCTCCAAAACTATAACACATGCAAGCTTGTCCTGTTTGGTGGAGATGATATTTAATAAAATAAGTAGAAATCCACTAAAAGTTTTGTTTGGTTATCTTGCAATCCCGAGATAATCGTCTCCATGCTCCAAATCCATTTTAAAGCCATTTTTAAGGCATTTCGCGCATACATGAAATGAACACATTTTTCTCCAAAACTATAACAGATGCAAGCTTGTCCTGTTTGGTGGAGATGATATTTAATAAAATAAGTAGAAATCCACTAAAAGTTTTGTTTGGTTATCTTGCAATCCCGAGATAATCGTCTCCATGCTCCAAATCCATTTTAAAGCCATTTTTAAGGCATTTCGCGCATACATGAAATGAACACATTTTTCTCCAAAACTATAACAGATGCAAGCTTGTCCTGTTTGGTGGAGATGATATTTAATAAAATAAGTAGAAATCCACTAAAAGTTTTGTTTGGTTATCTTGCAATCCCGAGATAATCGTCTCCATGCTCCAAATCCATTTTAAAGCCATTTTTAAGGCATTTCGCGCATACATGAAATGAACACATTTTTCTCCAAAACTATAACAGATGCAAGCTTGTCCTGTTTGGTGGAGATGATATTTAATAAAATAAGTAGAAATCCACTAAAAGTTTTGTTTGGTTATATTGCAATCCCGAGATAATCGTCTTCATGCTCCAAATCCATTTTAAAGCCATTTTTAAGGCATTTCGCGCATACATGAAATGAACACATTTTTCTCCAAAACTATAACAGATGCAAGCTTGTCCTGTTTGGTGGAGATAATATTTAATAAAATAAGTAGAAATCTACTAAAAGTTTCGTTTGTTTATATTGCCATCCTGAGATAATCGTCTCCATGCTCCAAATCCATTTTAAAGCCATTTCAAAGGCATTTTGCGCATACATGAAATGAACACATTTTTCTCCAAAACTATAACAGATGCAAGCTTGTCCTGTTTGGTGGAGATGATATTTAATAAAATAAGTAGAAATCCACTAAAAGTTTTGTTTGGTTATCTTGCAATCCCGAGATAATCGTCTCCATGCTCCAAATCCATTTTAAAGCCATTTTTAAGGCATTTCGCGCATACATGAAATGAACACATTTTTCTCCAAAACTATAACAGATGCAAGCTTGTCCTGTTTGGTGGAGATAATATTTAATAAAATAAGTAGAAATCTACTAAAAGTTTCGTTTGTTTATATTGCCATCCTGAGATAATCGTCTCCATGCTCCAAATCCATTTTAAAGCCATTTCAAAGGCATTTTGCGCATACATGAAATGAACACATTTTTCTCCAAAACTATAACACATGCAAGCTTGTCCTGTTTGGTGGAGATGATATTTAATAAAATAAGTAGAAATCCACTAAAAGTTTTGTTTGGTTATCTTGCAATCCCGAGATAATCGTCTCCATGCTCCAAATCCATTTTAAAGCCATTTTTAAGGCATTTCGCGCATACATGAAATGAACACATTTTTCTCTAAAACTATAACAGATGCAAGCTTGTCCTGTTTGGTGGAGATGATATTTAATAAAATAAGTAGAAATCCACTAAAAGTTTTGTTTGGTTATCTTGCAATCCCGAGATAATCGTCTCCATGCTCCAAATCCATTTTAAAGCCATTTTTAAGGCATTTCGCGCATACATGAAATGAACACATTTTTCTCCAAAACTATAACAGATGCAAGCTTGTCCTGTTTGGTGGAGATGATATTTAATAAAATAAGTAGAAATCCACTAAAAGTTTTGTTTGGTTATCTTGCAATCCCGAGATAATCGTCTCCATGCTCCAAATCCATTTTAAAGCCATTTTTAAGGCATTTCGCGCATACATGAAATGAACACATTTTTCTCCAAAACTATAACAGATGCAAGCTTGTCCTGTTTGGTGGAGATGATATTTAATAAAATAAGTAGAAATCCACTAAAAGTTTTGTTTGGTTATCTTGCAATCCCGAGATAATCGTCTCCATGCTCCAAATCCCTTTTAAAGCCATTTCAAAGGCATTTTGCGCATACATGAAATGAACACATTTTTCTCCAAAACTATAACACATGCAAGCTTGTCCTGTTTGGTGGAGATGATATTTAATAAAATAAGTAGAAATCCACTAAAAGTTTTGTTTGGTTATCTTGCAATCCCGAGATAATCGTCTCCATGCTCCAAATCCATTTTAAAGCCATTTTTAAGGCATTTCGCGCATACATGAAATGAACACATTTTTCTCCAAAACTATAACAGATGCAAGCTTGTCCTGTTTGGTGGAGATGATATTTAATAAAATAAGTAGAAATTTACTAAAAGTTTTGTTTGGTTATCTTGCAATCCCGAGATAATCGTCTCCATGCTCCAAATCCATTTTAAAGCCATTTTTAAGGCATTTCGCGCATACATGAAATGAACACATTTTTCTCCAAAACTATAACAGATGCAAGCTTGTCCTGTTTGGTGGAGATGATATTTAATAAAATAAGTAGAAATCCACTAAAAGTTTTGTTTGGTTATCTTGCAATCCCGAGATAATCGTCTCCATGCTCCAAATCCATTTTAAAGCCATTTCAAAGGCATTTTGCGCATACATGAAATGAACACATTTTTCTCCAAAACTATAACACATGCAAGCTTGTCCTGTTTGGTGGAGATGATATTTAATAAAATAAGTAGAAAACCACTAAAAGTTTTGTTTGGTTATCTTGCAATCCCGAGATAATCGTCTCCATGCTCCAAATCCATTTTAAAGCCATTTTTAAGGCATTTCGCGCATACATGAAATGAACACATTTTTCTCCAAAACTATAACAGATGCAAGCTTGTCCTGTTTGGTGGAGATGATATTTAATAAAATAAGTAGAAATCCACTAAAAGTTTTGTTTGGTTATCTTGCAATCCCGAGATAATCGTCTCCATGCTCCAAATCCATTTTAAAGCCATTTCAAAGGCATTTTGCGCATACATGAAATGAACACATTTTTCTCCAAAACTATAACACATGCAAGCTTGTCCTGTTTGGTGGAGATGATATTTAATAAAATAAGTAGAAATCCACTAAAAGTTTTGTTTGGTTATCTTGCAATCCCGAGATAATCGTCTCCATGCTCCAAATCCATTTTAAAGCCATTTTTAAGGCATTTCGCGCATACATGAAATGAACACATTTTTCTCCAAAACTATAACAGATGCAAGCTTGTCCTGTTTGGTGGAGATGATATTTAATAAAATAAGTAGAAATCCACTAAAAGTTTTGTTTGGTTATCTTGCAATCCCGAGATAATCGTCTCCATGCTCCAAATCCATTTTAAAGCCATTTTTAAGGCATTTCGCGCATACATGAAATGAACACATTTTTCTCCAAAACTATAACAGATGCAAGCTTGTCCTGTTTGGTGGAGATGATATTTAATAAAATAAGTAGAAATCCACTAAAAGTTTTGTTTGGTTATCTTGCAATCCCGAGATAATCGTCTCCATGCTCCAAATCCATTTTAAAGCCATTTTTAAGGCATTTCGCGCATACATGAAATGAACACATTTTTCTCCAAAACTATAACAGATGCAAGCTTGTCCTGTTTGGTGGAGATGATATTTAATAAAATAAGTAGAAATCCACTAAAAGTTTTGTTTGGTTATATTGCAATCCCGAGATAATCGTCTTCATGCTCCAAATCCATTTTAAAGCCATTTTTAAGGCATTTCGCGCATACATGAAATGAACACATTTTTCTCCAAAACTATAACAGATGCAAGCTTGTCCTGTTTGGTGGAGATGATATTTAATAAAATAAGTAGAAATCCACTAAAAGTTTTGTTTGGTTATCTTGCAATCCCGAGATAATCGTCTCCATGCTCCAAATCCATTTTAAAGCCATTTTTAAGGCATTTCGCGCATACATGAAATGAACACATTTTTCTCCAAAACTATAACAGATGCAAGCTTGTCCTGTTTGGTGGAGATAATATTTAATAAAATAAGTAGAAATCTACTAAAAGTTTCGTTTGTTTATATTGCCATCCTGAGATAATCGTCTCCATGCTCCAAATCCATTTTAAAGCCATTTCAAAGGCATTTTGCGCATACATGAAATGAACACATTTTTCTCCAAAACTATAACACATGCAAGCTTGTCCTGTTTGGTGGAGATGATATTTAATAAAATAAGTAGAAATCCACTAAAAGTTTTGTTTGGTTATCTTGCAATCCCGAGATAATCGTCTCCATGCTCCAAATCCATTTTAAAGCCATTTTTAAGGCATTTCGCGCATACATGAAATGAACACATTTTTCTCCAAAACTATAACAGATGCAAGCTTGTCCTGTTTGGTGGAGATGATATTTAATAAAATAAGTAGAAATCCACTAAAAGTTTTGTTTGGTTATCTTGCAATCCCGAGATAATCGTCTCCATGCTCCAAATCCATTTTAAAGCCATTTTTAAGGCATTTCGCGCATACATGAAATGAACACATTTTTCTCCAAAACTATAACAGATGCAAGCTTGTCCTGTTTGGTGGAGATAATATTTAATAAAATAAGTAGAAATCTACTAAAAGTTTCGTTTGTTTATATTGCCATCCTGAGATAATCGTCTCCATGCTCCAAATCCATTTTAAAGCCATTTCAAAGGCATTTTGCGCATACATGAAATGAACACATTTTTCTCCAAAACTATAACACATGCAAGCTTGTCCTGTTTGGTGGAGATGATATTTAATAAAATAAGTAGAAATCCACTAAAAGTTTTGTTTGGTTATTTTGCAATCCCGAGATAATCGTCTCCATGCTCCAAATCCATTTTAAAGCCATTTTTAAGGCATTTCGCGCATACATGAAATGAACACATTTTTCTCTAAAACTATAACAGATGCAAGCTTGTCCTGTTTGCTGGAGATGATAATTAATAAAATAAGTAGAAATCCACTAAAAGTTTTGTTTGGTTATCTTGCAATCCCGAGATAATCGTCTCCATGCTCCAAATCCATTTTAAAGCCATTTTTAAGGCATTTCGCGCATACATGAAATGAACACATTTTTCTCCAAAACTATAACAGATGCAAGCTTGTCCTGTTTGGTGGAGATGATATTTAATAAAATAAGTAGAAATCCACTAAAAGTTTTGTTTGGTTATCTTGCAATCCCGAGATAATCGTCTCCATGCTCCAAATCCATTTTAAAGCCATTTTTAAGGCATTTCGCGCATACATGAAATGAACACATTTTTCTCCAAAACTATAACAGATGCAAGCTTGTCCTGTTTGGTGGAGATGATATTTAATAAAATAAGTAGAAATCCACTAAAAGTTTTGTTTGGTTATCTTGCAATCCCGAGATAATCGTCTCCATGCTCCAAATCCATTTTAAAGCCATTTTTAAGGCATTTCGCGCATACATGAAATGAACACATTTTTCTCCAAAACTATAACAGATGCAAGCTTGTCCTGTTTGGTGGAGATAATATTTAATAAAATAAGTAGAAATCTACTAAAAGTTTCGTTTGTTTATATTGCCATCCTGAGATAATCGTCTCCATGCTCCAAATCCATTTTAAAGCCATTTCAAAGGCATTTTGCGCATACATGAAATGAACACATTTTTCTCCAAAACTATAACACATGCAAGCTTGTCCTGTTTGGTGGAGATGATATTTAATAAAATAAGTAGAAATCCACTAAAAGTTTTGTTTGGTTATCTTGCAATCCCGAGATAATCGTCTCCATGCTCCAAATCCATTTTAAAGCCATTTTTAAGGCATTTCGCGCATACATGAAATGAACACATTTTTCTCTAAAACTATAACAGATGCAAGCTTGTCCTGTTTGGTGGAGATGATATTTAATAAAATAAGTAGAAATCCACTAAAAGTTTTGTTTGGTTATCTTGCAATCCCGAGATAATCGTCTCCATGCTCCAAATCCATTTTAAAGCCATTTTTAAGGCATTTCGCGCATACATGAAATGAACACATTTTTCTCCAAAACTATAACAGATGCAAGCTTGTCCTGTTTGGTGGAGATGATATTTAATAAAATAAGTAGAAATCCACTAAAAGTTTTGTTTGGTTATCTTGCAATCCCGAGATAATCGTCTCCATGCTCCAAATCCATTTTAAAGCCATTTTTAAGGCATTTCGCGCATACATGAAATGAACACATTTTTCTCCAAAACTATAACAGATGCAAGCTTGTCCTGTTTGGTGGAGATGATATTTAATAAAATAAGTAGAAATCCACTAAAAGTTTTGTTTGGTTATCTTGCAATCCCGAGATAATCGTCTCCATGCTCCAAATCCATTTTAAAGCCATTTCAAAGGCATTTTGCGCATACATGAAATGAACACATTTTTCTCCAAAACTATAACACATGCAAGCTTGTCCTGTTTGGTGGAGATGATATTTAATAAAATAAGTAGAAATCCACTAAAAGTTTTGTTTGGTTATCTTGCAATCCCGAGATAATCGTCTCCATGCTCCAAATCCATTTTAAAGCCATTTTTAAGGCATTTCGCGCATACATGAAATGAACACATTTTTCTCCAAAACTATAACAGATGCAAGCTTGTCCTGTTTGGTGGAGATGATATTTAATAAAATAAGTAGAAATCCACTAAAAGTTTTGTTTGGTTATCTTGCAATACCGAGATAATCGTCTCCATGCTCCAAATCCATTTTAAAGCCATTTCAAAGGCATTTTGCGCATACATGAAATGAACACATTTTTCTCCAAAACTATAACACATGCAAGCTTGTCCTGTTTGGTGGAGATGATATTTAATAAAATAAGTAGAAAACCACTAAAAGTTTTGTTTGGTTATCTTGCAATCCCGAGATAATCGTCTCCATGCTCCAAATCCATTTTAAAGCCATTTTTAAGGCATTTCGCGCATACATGAAATGAACACATTTTTCTCCAAAACTATAACAGATGCAAGCTTGTCCTGTTTGGTGGAGATGATATTTAATAAAATAAGTAGAAATCCACTAAAAGTTTTGTTTGGTTATCTTGCAATCCCGAGATAATCGTCTCCATGCTCCAAATCCATTTTAAAGCCATTTTTAAGGCATTTTGCGCATACATGAAATGAACACATTTTTCTCCAAAACTATAACAGATGCAAGCTTGTCCTGTTTGGTGGAGATGATATTTAATAAAATAAGTAGAAATCCACTAAAAGTTTTGTTTGGTTATCTTGCAATCCCGAGATAATCGTCTCCATGCTCCAAATCCATTTTAAAGCCATTTTTAAGGCATTTCGCGCATACATGAAGTGAACACATTTTTCTCCAAAACTATAACAGATGCAAGCTTGTCCTGTTTGGTGGAGATGATATTTAATAAAATAAGTAGAAATCCACTAAAAGTTTTGTTTGGTTATCTTGCAATCCCGAGATAATCGTCTCCATGCTCCAAATCCATTTTAAAGCCATTTTTAAGGCATTTCGCGCATACATGAAATGAACACATTTTTCTCCAAAACTATAACAGATGCAAGCTTGTCCTGTTTGGTGGAGATGATATTTAATAAAATAAGTAGAAATCCACTAAAAGTTTTGTTTGGTTATATTGCAATCCCGAGATAATCGTCTCCATGCTCCAAATCCATTTTAAAGCCATTTTTAAGGCATTTCGCGCATACATGAAATGAACACATTTTTCTCCAAAACTATAACAGATGCAAGCTTGTCCTGTTTGGTGGAGATAATATTTAATAAAATAAGTAGAAATCTACTAAAAGTTTCGTTTGTTTATATTGCCATCCTGAGATAATCGTCTCCATGCTCCAAATCCATTTTAAAGCCATTTCAAAGGCATTTTGCGCATACATGAAATGAACACATTTTTCTCCAAAACTATAACACATGCAAGCTTGTCCTGTTTGGTGGAGATGATATTTAATAAAATAAGTAGAAATCCACTAAAAGTTTTGTTTGGTTATCTTGCAATCCCGAGATAATCGTCTCCATGCTCCAAATCCATTTTAAAGCCATTTTTAAGGCATTTCGCGCATACATGAAATGAACACATTTTTCTCTAAAACTATAACAGATGCAAGCTTGTCCTGTTTGGTGGAGATGATATTTAATAAAATAAGTAGAAATCCACTAAAAGTTTTGTTTGGTTATCTTGCAATCCCGAGATAATCGTCTCCATGCTCCAAATCCATTTTAAAGCCATTTTTAAGGCATTTCGCGCATACATGAAATGAACACATTTTTCTCCAAAACTATAACAGATGCAAGCTTGTCCTGTTTGGTGGAGATGATATTTAATAAAATAAGTGGAAATCCACTAAAAGTTTTGTTTGGTTATCTTGCAATCCCGAGATAATCGTCTCCATGCTCCAAATCCATTTTAAAGCCATTTTTAAAGCATTTCGCGCATACATGAAATGAACACATTTTTCTCCAAAACTATAACAGATGCAAGCTTGTCCTGTTTGGTGGAGATGATATTTAATAAAATAAGTAGAAATCCACTAAAAGTTTTGTTTGGTTATCTTGCAATCCCGAGATAATCGTCTCCATGCTCCAAATCCATTTTAAAGCCATTTCAAAGGCATTTTGCGCATACATGAAATGAACACATTTTTCTCCAAAACTATAACACATGCAAGCTTGTCCTGTTTGGTGGAGATGATATTTAATAAAATAAGTAGAAATCCACTAAAAGTTTTGTTTGGTTATCTTGCAATCCCGAGATAATCGTCTCCATGCTCCAAATCCATTTTAAAGCCATTTTTAAGGCATTTCGCGCATACATGAAATGAACACATTTTTCTCCAAAACTATAACAGATGCAAGCTTGTCCTGTTTGGTGGAGATGATATTTAATAAAATAAGTAGAAATCCACTAAAAGTTTTGTTTGGTTATCTTGCAATCCCGAGATAATCGTCTCCATGCTCCAAATCCATTTTAAAGCCATTTTTAAGGCATTTCGCGCATACATGAAATGAACACATTTTTCTCCAAAACTATAACAGATGCAAGCTTGTCCTGTTTGGTGGAGATGATATTTAATAAAATAAGTAGAAATCCACTAAAAGTTTTGTTTGGTTATCTTGCAATCCCGAGATAATCGTCTCCATGCTCCAAATCCATTTTAAAGCCATTTTTAAGGCATTTCGCGCATACATGAAATGAACACATTTTTCTCCAAAACTATAACAGATGCAAGCTTGTCCTGTTTGGTGGAGATGATATTTAATAAAATAAGTAGAAATCCACTAAAAGTTTTGTTTGGTTATCTTGCAATCCCGAGATAATCGTCTCCATGCTCCAAATCCATTTTAAAGCCATTTTTAAGGCATTTCGCGCATACATGAAATGAACACATTTTTCTCCAAAACTATAACAGATGCAAGCTTGTCCTGTTTGGTGGAGATGATATTTAATAAAATAAGTAGAAATCCACTAAAAGTTTTGTTTGGTTATCTTGCAATCCCGAGATAATCGTCTCCATGCTCCAAATCCATTTTAAAGCCATTTTTAAGGCATTTCGCGCATACATGAAATGAACACATTTTTCTCCAAAACTATAACAGATGCAAGCTTGTCCTGTTTGGTGGAGATGATATTTAATAAAATAAGTAGAAATCCACTAAAAGTTTTGTTTGGTTATCTTGCAATCCCGAGATAATCGTCTCCATGCTCCAAATCCATTTTAAAGCCATTTTTAAGGCATTTCGCGCATACATGAAATGAACACATTTTTCTCCAAAACTATAACAGATGCAAGCTTGTCCTGTTTGGTGGAGATCATATTTAATAAAATAAGTAGAAATCTACTAAAAGTTTCGTTTGTTTATATTGCCATCCTGAGATAATCGTCTCCATGCTCCAAATCCATTTTAAAGCCATTTCAAAGGCATTTTGCGCATACATGAAATGAACACATTTTTCTCCAAAACTATAACACATGCAAGCTTGTCCTGTTTGGTGGAGATGATATTTAATAAAATAAGTAGAAAACCACTAAAAGTTTTGTTTGGTTATCTTGCAATCCCGAGATAATCGTCTCCATGCTCCAAATCCATTTTAAAGCCATTTTTAAGGCATTTCGCGCATACATGAAATGAACACATTTTTCTCCAAAACTATAACAGATGCAAGCTTGTCCTGTTTGGTGGAGATGATATTTAATAAAATAAGTAGAAATCCACTAAAAGTTTTGTTTGGTTATCTTGCAATCCCGAGATAATCGTCTCCATGCTCCAAATCCATTTTAAAGCCATTTCAAAGGCATTTTGCGCATACATGAAATGAACACATTTTTCTCCAAAACTATAACACATGCAAGCTTGTCCTGTTTGGTGGAGATGATATTTAATAAAATAAGTAGAAATCCACTAAAAGTTTTGTTTGGTTATCTTGCAATCCCGAGATAATCGTCTCCATGCTCCAAATCCATTTTAAAGCCATTTTTAAGGCATTTCGCGCATACATGAAATGAACACATTTTTCTCCAAAACTATAACAGATGCAAGCTTGTCCTGTTTGGTGGAGATGATATTTATTAAAATAAGTGGAAATCCACTAAAAGTTTTGTTTGGTTATCTTGCAATCCCGAGATAATCGTCTCCATGCTCCAAATCCATTTTAAAGCCATTTTTAAGGCATTTCGCGCATACATGAAATGAACACATTTTTCTCCAAAACTATAACAGATGCAAGCTTGTCCTGTTTGGTGGAGATGATATTTAATAAAATAAGTAGAAATCCACTAAAAGTTTTGTTTGGTTATCTTGCAATCCCGAGATAATCGTCTCCATGCTCCAAATCCATTTTAAAGCCATTTCAAAGGCATTTTGCGCATACATGAAATGAACACATTTTTCTCCAAAACTATAACACATGCAAGCTTGTCCTGTTTGGTGGAGATGATATTTAATAAAATAAGTAGAAATCCACTAAAAGTTTTGTTTGGTTATCTTGCAATCCCGAGATAATCGTCTCCATGCTCCAAATCCATTTTAAAGCCATTTTTAAGGCATTTCGCGCATACATGAAATGAACACATTTTTCTCCAAAACTATAACAGATGCAAGCTTGTCCTGTTTGGTGGAGATGATATTTAATAAAATAAGTAGAAATCCACTAAAAGTTTTGTTTGGTTATCTTGCAATCCCGAGATAATCGTCTCCATGCTCCAAATCCATTTTAAAGCCATTTCAAAGGCATTTTGCGCATACATGAAATGAACACATTTTTCTCCAAAACTATAACACATGCAAGCTTGTCCTGTTTGGTGGAGATGATATTTAATAAAATAAGTAGAAATCCACTAAAAGTTTTGTTTGGTTATCTTGCAATCCCGAGATAATCGTCTCCATGCTCCAAATCCATTTTAAAGCCATTTTTAAGGCATTTCGCGCATACATGAAATGAACACATTTTTCTCCAAAACTATAACAGATGCAAGCTTGTCCTGTTTGGTGGAGATGATATTTAATAAAATAAGTAGAAATCCACTAAAAGTTTTGTTTGGTTATCTTGCAATCCCGAGATAATCGTCTCCATGCTCCAAATCCATTTTAAAGCCATTTTTAAGGCATTTCGCGCATACATGAAATTAACACATTTTTCTCCAAAACTATAACAGATGCAAGCTTGTCCTGTTTGGTGGAGATAATATTTAATAAAATAAGTAGAAATCTACTAAAAGTTTCGTTTGTTTATATTGCCATCCTGAGATAATCGTCTCCATGCTCCAAATCCATTTTAAAGCCATTTCAAAGGCATTTTGCGCATACATGAAATGAACACATTTTTCTCCAAAACTATAACACATGCAAGCTTGTCCTGTTTGGTGGAGATGATATTTAATAAAACAAGTAGAAATCCACTAAAAGTTTTGTTTGGTTATCTTGCAATCCCGAGATAATCGTCTCCATGCTCCAAATCCATTTTAAAGCCATTTTTAAGGCATTTCGCGCATACATGAAATGAACACATTTTTCTCTAAAACTATAACAGATGCAAGCTTGTCCTGTTTGGTGGAGATGATATTTAATAAAATAAGTAGAAATCCACTAAAAGTTTTGTTTGGTTATCTTGCAATCCCGAGATAATCGTCTCCATGCTCCAAATCCATTTTAAAGCCATTTTTAAGGCATTTCGCGCATACATGAAATGAACACATTTTTCTCCAAAACTATAACAGATGCAAGCTTGTCCTGTTTGGTGGAGATGATATTTAATAAAATAAGTAGAAATCCACTAAAAGTTTTGTTTGGTTATCTTGCAATCCCGAGATAATCGTCTCCATGCTCCAAATCCATTTTAAAGCCATTTTTAAGGCATTTCGCGCATACATGAAATGAACACATTTTTCTCCAAAACTATAACAGATGCAAGCTTGTCCTGTTTGGTGGAGATGATATTTAATAAAATAAGTAGAAATCCACTAAAAGTTTTGTTTGGTTATCTTGCAATCCCGAGATAATCGTCTCCATGCTCCAAATCCATTTTAAAGCCACTTTTAAGGCATTTCGCGCATACATGAAATGAACACATTTTTCTCCAAAACTATAACAGATGCAAGCTTGTCCTGTTTGGTGGAGATGATATTTAATAAAATAAGTAGAAATCCACTAAAAGTTTTGTTCGGTTATCTTGCAATCCCGAGATAATCGTCTCCATGCTCCAAATCCATTTTAAAGCCATTTTTAAGGCATTTCGCGCATACATGAAATGAACACATTTTTCTCCAAAACTATAACAGATGCAAGCTTGTCCTGTTTGGTGGAGATGATATTTAATAAAATAAGTAGAAATCCACTAAAAGTTTTGTTTGGTTATCTTGCAATCCCGAGATAATCGTCTCCATGCTCCAAATCCATTTTAAAGCCATTTTTAAGGCATTTCGCGCATACATGAAATGAACACATTTTTCTCCAAAACTATAACAGATGCAAGCTTGTCCTGTTTGGTGGAGATGATATTTAATAAAATAAGTAGAAATCCACTAAAAGTTTTGTTTGGTTATCTTGCAATCCCGAGATAATCGTCTCCATGCTCCAAATCCATTTTAAAGCCACTTTTAAGGCATTTCGCGCATACATGAAATGAACACATTTTTCTCCAAAACTATAACAGATGCAAGCTTGTCCTGTTTGGTGGAGATGATATTTAATAAAATAAGTAGAAATCCACTAAAAGTTTTGTTCGGTTATCTTGCAATCCCGAGATAATCGTCTCCATGCTCCAAATCCATTTTAAAGCCATTTTTAAGGCATTTCGCGCATACATGAAATGAACACATTTTTCTCCAAAACTATAACAGATGCAAGCTTGTCCTGTTTGGTGGAGATGATATTTAATAAAATAAGTAGAAATCCACTAAAAGTTTTATTTGGTTATCTTGCAATCCCGAGATAATCGTCTCCATGCTCCAAATCCATTTTAAAGCCATTTTTAAGGCATTTCGCGCATACATGAAATGAACACATTTTTCTCCAAAACTATAACAGATGCAAGCTTGTCCTGTTTGGTGGAGATGATATTTAATAAAATAAGTAGAAATCCACTAAAAGTTTTGTTTGGTTATCTTGCAATCCCGAGATAATCGTCTCCATGCTCCAAATCCATTTTAAAGCCATTTTTAAGGCATTTCGCGCATACATGAAATGAACACATTTTTCTCCAAAACTATAACAGATGCAAGCTTGTCCTGTTTGGTGGAGATGATATTTAATAAAATAAGTAGAAATCCACTAAAAGTTTTGTTTGGTTATATTGCAATCCCGAGATAATCGTCTCCATGCTCCAAATCCATTTTAAAGCCATTTTTAAGGCATTTCGCGCATACATGAAATGAACACATTTTTCTCCAAAACTATAACAGATGCAAGCTTGTCCTGTTTGGTGGAGATGATATTTAATAAAATAAGTAGAAATCCACTAAAAGTTTTGTTTGGTTATCTTGCAATCCCGAGATAATCGTCTCCATGCTCCAAATCCATTTTAAAGCCATTTTTAAGGCATTTCGCGCATACATGAAATGAACACATTTTTCTCCAAAACTATAACAGATGCAAGCTTGTCCTGCTTGGTGGAGATGATATTTAATAAAATAAGTAGAAATCCACTAAAAGTTTTGTTTGGTTATCTTGCAATCCCGAGATAATCGTCTCCATGCTCCAAATCCATTTTAAAGCCATTTTTAAGGCATTTCGCGCATACATGAAATGAACACATTTTTCTCCAAAACTATAACAGATGCAAGCTTGTCCTGTTTGGTGGAGATGATATTTAATAAAATAAGTAGAAATCCACTAAAAGTTTTGTTTGGTTATATTGCAATCCCGAGATAATCGTCTTCATGCTCCAAATCCATTTTAAAGCCATTTTTAAGGCATTTCGCGCATACATGAAATGAACACATTTTTCTCCAAAACTATAACAGATGCAAGCTTGTCCTGTTTGGTGGAGATGATATTTAATAAAATAAGTAGAAATCCACTAAAAGTTTTGTTTGGTTATCTTGCAATCCCGAGATAATCGTCTCCATGCTCCAAATCCATTTTAAAGCCATTTTTAAGGCATTTCGCGCATACATGAAATGAACACATTTTTCTCCAAAACTATAACAGATGCAAGCTTGTCCTGTTTGGTGGAGATAATATTTAATAAAATAAGTAGAAATCTACTAAAAGTTTCGTTTGTTTATATTGCCATCCTGAGATAATCGTCTCCATGCTCCAAATCCATTTTAAAGCCATTTCAAAGGCATTTTGCGCATACATGAAATGAACACATTTTTCTCCAAAACTATAACACATGCAAGCTTGTCCTGTTTGGTGGAGATGATATTTAATAAAATAAGTAGAAATCCACTAAAAGTTTTGTTTGGTTATCTTGCAATCCCGAGATAATCGTCTCCATGCTCCAAATCCATTTTAAAGCCATTTTTAAGGCATTTCGCGCATACATGAAATGAACACATTTTTCTCCAAAACTATAACAGATGCAAGCTTGTCCTGTTTGGTGGAGATGATATTTAATAAAATAAGTAGAAATCCACTAAAAGTTTTGTTTGGTTATCTTGCAATCCCGAGATAATCGTCTCCATGCTCCAAATCCATTTTAAAGCCATTTTTAAGGCATTTCGCGCATACATGAAATGAACACATTTTTCTCCAAAACTATAACAGATGCAAGCTTGTCCTGTTTGGTGGAG
Source organism: Anomaloglossus baeobatrachus (assembly GCF_048569485.1). NCBI lineage: Eukaryota > Metazoa > Chordata > Amphibia > Anura > Aromobatidae > Anomaloglossus > Anomaloglossus baeobatrachus. Next base: position 43,622 of record NW_027442610.1, on the reverse strand, counting down.
ATAATATTTAATAAAATAAGTAGAAATCTACTAAAAGTTTCGTTTATTTATATTGCCATCCTGAGATAATCGTCTCCATGCTCCAAATCCATTTTAAAGCCATTTCAAAGGCATTTTGCGCATACATGAAATGAACACATTTTTCTCCAAAAGTATAACACATGCAAGCTTGTCCTGTTTGGTGGAGATGATATTTAATAAAATAAGTAGAAATCCACTAAAAGTTTTGTTTGGTTATCTTGCAATCCCGAGATAATCGTCTCCATGCTCCAAATCCATTTTAAAGCCATTTTTAAGGCATTTCGCGCATACATGAAATGAACACATTTTTCTCTAAAACTATAACAGATGCAAGCTTGTCCTGTTTGGTGGAGATGATATTTAATAAAATAAGTAGAAATCCACTAAAAGTTTTGTTTGGTTATCTTGCAATCCCGAGATAATCGTCTCCATGCTCCAAATCCATTTTAAAGCCATTTTTAAGGCATTTCGCGCATACATGAAATGAACACATTTTTCTCCAAAACTATAACAGATGCAAGCTTGTCCTGTTTGGTGGAGATCATATTTAATAAAATAAGTAGAAATCTACTAAAAGTTTCGTTTGTTTATATTGCCATCCTGAGATAATCGTCTCCATGCTCCAAATCCATTTTAAAGCCATTTCAAAGGCATTTTGCGCATACATGAAATGAACACATTTTTCTCCAAAACTATAACACATGCAAGCTTGTCCTGTTTGGTGGAGATGATATTTAATAAAATAAGTAGAAAACCACTAAAAGTTTTGCTTGGTTATCTTGCAATCCCGAGATAATCGTCTCCATGCTCCAAATCCATTTTAAAGCCATTTTTAAGGCATTTCGCGCATACATGAAATGAACACATTTTTCTCCAAAACTATAACAGATGCAAGCTTGTCCTGTTTGGTGGAGATGATATTTAATAAAATAAGTAGAAATCCACTAAAAGTTTTGTTTGGTTATCTTGCAATCCCGAGATAATCGTCTCCATGCTCCAAATCCATTTTAAAGCCATTTCAAAGGCATTTTGCGCATACATGAAATGAACACATTTTTCTCCAAAACTATAACACATGCAAGCTTGTCCTGTTTGGTGGAGATGATATTTAATAAAATAAGTAGAAATCCACTAAAAGTTTTGTTTGGTTATCTTGCAATCCCGAGATAATCGTCTCCATGCTCCAAATCCATTTTAAAGCCATTTTTAAGGCATTTCGCGCATACATGAAATGAACACATTTTTCTCCAAAACTATAACAGATGCAAGCTTGTCCTGTTTGGTGGAGATGATATTTAATAAAATAAGTAGAAATCCACTAAAAGTTTTGTTTGGTTATCTTGCAATCCCGAGATAATCGTCTCCATGCTCCAAATCCATTTTAAAGCCATTTTTAAGGCATTTCGCGCATACATGAAATGAACACATTTTTCTCCAAAACTATAACAGATGCAAGCTTGTCCTGTTTGGTGGAGATGATATTTAATAAAATAAGTAGAAATCCACTAAAAGTTTTGTTTGGTTATCTTGCAATCCCGAGATAATCGTCTCCATGCTCCAAATCCATTTTAAAGCCATTTTTAAGGCATTTCGCGCATACATGAAATGAACACATTTTTCTCCAAAACTATAACAGATGCAAGCTTGTCCTGTTTGGTGGAGATGATATTTAATAAAATAAGTAGAAATCCACTAAAAGTTTTGTTTGGTTATCTTGCAATCCCGAGATAATCGTCTCCATGCTCCAAATCCATTTTAAAGCCATTTTTAAGGCATTTCGCGCATACATGAAATGAACACATTTTTCTCCAAAACTATAACAGATGCAAGCTTGTCCTGTTTGGTGGAGATGATATTTAATAAAATAAGTAGAAATCCACTAAAAGTTTTGTTTGGTTATCTTGCAATCCCGAGATAATCGTCTCCATGCTCCAAATCCATTTTAAAGCCATTTTTAAGGCATTTCGCGCATACATGAAATGAACACATTTTTCTCCAAAACTATAACAGATGCAAGCTTGTCCTGTTTGGTGGAGATGATATTTAATAAAATAAGTAGAAATCCACTAAAAGTTTTGTTTGGTTATCTTGCAATCCCGAGATAATCGTCTCCATGCTCCAAATCCATTTTAAAGCCATTTCAAAGGCATTTTGCGCATACATGAAATGAACACATTTTTCTCCAAAACTGTAACACATGCAAGCTTGTCCTGTTTGGTGGAGATGATATTTAATAAAATAAGTAGAAATCCACTAAAAGTTTTGTTTGGTTATCTTGCAATCCCGAGATAATCGTCTCCATGCTCCAAATCCATTTTAAAGCCATTTTTAAGGCATTTCGCGCATACATGAAATGAACACATTTTTCTCCAAAACTATAACAGATGCAAGCTTGTCCTGTTTGGTGGAGATGATATTTAATAAAATAAGTAGAAATCCACTAAAAGTTTTGTTTGGTTATCTTGCAATCCCGAGATAATCGTCTCCATGCTCCAAATCCATTTTAAAGCCATTTTTAAGGCATTTCGCGCATACATGAAATGAACACATTTTTCTCCAAAACTATAACAGATGCAAGCTTGTCCTGTTTGGTGGAGATAATATTTAATAAAATAAGTAGAAATCTACTAAAAGTTTCGTTTGTTTATATTGCCATCCTGAGATAATCGTCTCCATGCTCCAAATCCATTTTAAAGCCATTTCAAAGGCATTTTGCGCATACATGAAATGAACACATTTTTCTCCAAAACTATAACACATGCAAGCTTGTCCTGTTTGGTGGAGATGATATTTAATAAAATAAGTAGAAATCCACTAAAAGTTTTGTTTGGTTATCTTGCAATCCCGAGATAATCGTCTCCATGCTCCAAATCCATTTTAAAGCCATTTTTAAGGCATTTCGCGCATACATGAAATGAACACATTTTTCTCCAAAACTATAACAGATGCAAGCTTGTCCTGTTTGGTGGAGATGATATTTAATAAAATAAGTAGAAATCCACTAAAAGTTTTGTTTGGTTATCTTGCAATCCCGAGATAATCGTCTCCATGCTCCAAATCCATTTTAAAGCCATTTTTAAGGCATTTCGCGCATACATGAAATGAACACATTTTTCTCCAAAACTATAACAGATGCAAGCTTGTCCTGTTTGGTGGAGATAATATTTAATAAAATAAGTAGAAATCTACTAAAAGTTTCGTTTATTTATATTGCCATCCTGAGATAATCGTCTCCATGCTCCAAATCCATTTTAAAGCCATTTCAAAGGCATTTTGCGCATACATGAAATGAACACATTTTTCTCCAAAAGTATAACACATGCAAGCTTGTCCTGTTTGGTGGAGATGATATTTAATAAAATAAGTAGAAATCCACTAAAAGTTTTGTTTGGTTATCTTGCAATCCCGAGATAATCGTCTCCATGCTCCAAATCCATTTTAAAGCCATTTTTAAGGCATTTCGCGCATACATGAAATGAACACATTTTTCTCTAAAACTATAACAGATGCAAGCTTGTCCTGTTTGGTGGAGATGATATTTAATAAAATAAGTAGAAATCCACTAAAAGTTTTGTTTGGTTATCTTGCAATCCCGAGATAATCGTCTCCATGCTCCAAATCCATTTTAAAGCCATTTTTAAGGCATTTCGCGCATACATGAAATGAACACATTTTTCTCCAAAACTATAACAGATGCAAGCTTGTCCTGTTTGGTGGAGATCATATTTAATAAAATAAGTAGAAATCTACTAAAAGTTTCGTTTGTTTATATTGCCATCCTGAGATAATCGTCTCCATGCTCCAAATCCATTTTAAAGCCATTTCAAAGGCATTTTGCGCATACATGAAATGAACACATTTTTCTCCAAAACTATAACACATGCAAGCTTGTCCTGTTTGGTGGAGATGATATTTAATAAAATAAGTAGAAAACCACTAAAAGTTTTGCTTGGTTATCTTGCAATCCCGAGATAATCGTCTCCATGCTCCAAATCCATTTTAAAGCCATTTTTAAGGCATTTCGCGCATACATGAAATGAACACATTTTTCTCCAAAACTATAACAGATGCAAGCTTGTCCTGTTTGGTGGAGATGATATTTAATAAAATAAGTAGAAATCCACTAAAAGTTTTGTTTGGTTATCTTGCAATCCCGAGATAATCGTCTCCATGCTCCAAATCCATTTTAAAGCCATTTCAAAGGCATTTTGCGCATACATGAAATGAACACATTTTTCTCCAAAACTATAACACATGCAAGCTTGTCCTGTTTGGTGGAGATGATATTTAATAAAATAAGTAGAAATCCACTAAAAGTTTTGTTTGGTTATCTTGCAATCCCGAGATAATCGTCTCCATGCTCCAAATCCATTTTAAAGCCATTTTTAAGGCATTTCGCGCATACATGAAATGAACACATTTTTCTCCAAAACTATAACAGATGCAAGCTTGTCCTGTTTGGTGGAGATGATATTTAATAAAATAAGTAGAAATCCACTAAAAGTTTTGTTTGGTTATCTTGCAATCCCGAGATAATCGTCTCCATGCTCCAAATCCATTTTAAAGCCATTTTTAAGGCATTTCGCGCATACATGAAATGAACACATTTTTCTCCAAAACTATAACAGATGCAAGCTTGTCCTGTTTGGTGGAGATGATATTTAATAAAATAAGTAGAAATCCACTAAAAGTTTTGTTTGGTTATCTTGCAATCCCGAGATAATCGTCTCCATGCTCCAAATCCATTTTAAAGCCATTTTTAAGGCATTTCGCGCATACATGAAATGAACACATTTTTCTCCAAAACTATAACAGATGCAAGCTTGTCCTGTTTGGTGGAGATGATATTTAATAAAATAAGTAGAAATCCACTAAAAGTTTTGTTTGGTTATCTTGCAATCCCGAGATAATCGTCTCCATGCTCCAAATCCATTTTAAAGCCATTTTTAAGGCATTTCGCGCATACATGAAATGAACACATTTTTCTCCAAAACTATAACAGATGCAAGCTTGTCCTGTTTGGTGGAGATGATATTTAATAAAATAAGTAGAAATCCACTAAAAGTTTTGTTTGGTTATCTTGCAATCCCGAGATAATCGTCTCCATGCTCCAAATCCATTTTAAAGCCATTTTTAAGGCATTTCGCGCATACATGAAATGAACACATTTTTCTCCAAAACTATAACAGATGCAAGCTTGTCCTGTTTGGTGGAGATGATATTTAATAAAATAAGTAGAAATCCACTAAAAGTTTTGTTTGGTTATCTTGCAATCCCGAGATAATCGTCTCCATGCTCCAAATCCATTTTAAAGCCATTTCAAAGGCATTTTGCGCATACATGAAATGAACACATTTTTCTCCAAAACTATAACACATGCAAGCTTGTCCTGTTTGGTGGAGATGATATTTAATAAAATAAGTAGAAATCCACTAAAAGTTTTGTTTGGTTATCTTGCAATCCCGAGATAATCGTCTCCATGCTCCAAATCCATTTTAAAGCCATTTTTAAGGCATTTCGCGCATACATGAAATGAACACATTTTTCTCCAAAACTATAACAGATGCAAGCTTGTCCTGTTTGGTGGAGATGATATTTAATAAAATAAGTAGAAATCCACTAAAAGTTTTGTTTGGTTATCTTGCAATCCCGAGATAATCGTCTCCATGCTCCAAATCCATTTTAAAGCCATTTTTAAGGCATTTCGCGCATACATGAAATGAACACATTTTTCTCCAAAACTATAACAGATGCAAGCTTGTCCTGTTTGGTGGAGATGATATTTAATAAAATAAGTAGAAATCCACTAAAAGTTTTGTTTGGTTATCTTGCAATCCCGAGATAATCGTCTCCATGCTCCAAATCCATTTTAAAGCCATTTCAAAGGCATTTTGCGCATACATGAAATGAACACATTTTTCTCCAAAACTATAACACATGCAAGCTTGTCCTGTTTGGTGGAGATGATATTTAATAAAATAAGTAGAAAACCACTAAAAGTTTTGTTTGGTTATCTTGCAATCCCGAGATAATCGTCTCCATGCTCCAAATCCATTTTAAAGCCATTTTTAATCCATTTCGCGCATACATGAAATGAACACATTTTTCTCCAAAACTATAACAGATGCAAGCTTGTCCTGTTTGGTGGAGATGATATTTAATAAAATAAGTAGAAATCCACTAAAAGTTTTGTTTGGTTATCTTGCAATCCCGAGATAATCGTCTCCATGCTCCAAATCCATTTTAAAGCCATTTCAAAGGCATTTTGCGCATACATGAAATGAACACATTTTTCTCCAAAACTATAACACATGCAAGCTTGTCCTGTTTGGTGGAGATGATATTTAATAAAATAAGTAGAAATCCACTAAAAGTTTTGTTTGGTTATCTTGCAATCCCGAGATAATCGTCTCCATGCTCCAAATCCATTTTAAAGCCATTTTTAAGGCATTTCGCGCATACATGAAATGAACACATTTTTCTCCAAAACTATAACAGATGCAAGCTTGTCCTGTTTGGTGGAGATGATATTTAATAAAATAAGTAGAAATCCATTAAAAGTTTTGTTTGGTTATCTTGCAATCCCGAGATAATCGTCTCCATGCTCCAAATCCATTTTAAAGCCATTTTTAAGGCATTTCGCGCATACATGAAATGAACACATTTTTCTCCAAAACTATAACAGATGCAAGCTTGTCCTGTTTGGTGGAGATGATATTTAATAAAATAAGTAGAAATCCACTAAAAGTTTTGTTTGGTTATCTTGCAATCCCGAGATAATCGTCTCCATGCTCCAAATCCATTTTAAAGCCATTTTTAAGGCATTTCGCGCATACATGAAATGAACACATTTTTCTCCAAAACTATAACAGATGCAAGCTTGTCCTGTTTGGTGGAGATGATATTTAATAAAATAAGTAGAAATCCATTAAAAGTTTTGTTTGGTTATATTGCAATCCCGAGATAATCGTCTTCATGCTCCAAATCCATTTTAAAGCCATTTTTAAGGCATTTCGCGCATACATGAAATGAACACATTTTTCTCCAAAACTATAACAGATGCAAGCTTGTCCTGTTTGGTGGAGATGATATTTAATAAAATAAGTAGAAATCCACTAAAAGTTTTGTTTGGTTATCTTGCAATCCCGAGATAATCGTCTCCATGCTCCAAATCCATTTTAAAGCCATTTTTAAGGCATTTCGCGCATACATGAAATGAACACATTTTTCTCCAAAACTATAACAGATGCAAGCTTGTCCTGTTTGGTGGAGATAATATTTAATAAAATAAGTAGAAATCTACTAAAAGTTTCGTTTGTTTATATTGCCATCCTGAGATAATCGTCTCCATGCTCCAAATCCATTTTAAAGCCATTTCAAAGGCATTTTGCGCATACATGAAATGAACACATTTTTCTCCAAAACTATAACACATGCAAGCTTGTCCTGTTTGGTGGAGATGATATTTAATAAAATAAGTAGAAATCCACTAAAAGTTTTGTTTGGTTATCTTGCAATCCCGAGATAATCGTCTCCATGCTCCAAATCCATTTTAAAGCCATTTTTAAGGCATTTCGCGCATACATGAAATGAACACATTTTTCTCCAAAACTATAACAGATGCAACCTTGTCCTGTTTGGTGGAGATAATATTTAATAAAATAAGTAGAAATCTACTAAAAGTTTCGTTTGTTTATATTGCCATCCTGAGATAATCGTCTCCATGCTCCAAATCCATTTTAAAGCCATTTCAAAGGCATTTTGCGCATACATGAAATGAACACATTTTTCTCCAAAACTATAACACATGCAAGCTTGTCCTGTTTGGTGGAGATGATATTTAATAAAATAAGTAGAAATCCACTAAAAGTTTTGTTTGGTTATCTTGCAATCCCGAGATAATCGTCTCCATGCTCCAAATCCATTTTAAAGCCATTTTTAAGGCATTTCGCGCATACATGAAATGAACACATTTTTCTCTAAAACTATAACAGATGCAAGCTTGTCCTGTTTGGTGGAGATGATATTTAATAAAATAAGTAGAAATCCACTAAAAGTTTTGTTTGGTTATCTTGCAATCCCGAGATAATCGTCTCCATGCTCCAAATCCATTTTAAAGCCATTTTTAAGGCATTTCGCGCATACATGAAATGAACACATTTTTCTCCAAAACTATAACAGATGCAAGCTTGTCCTGTTTGGTGGAGATGATATTTAATAAAATAAGTAGAAATCCACTAAAAGTTTTGTTCGGTTATCTTGCAATCCCGAGATAATCGTCTCCATGCTCCAAATCCATTTTAAAGCCATTTTTAAGGCATTTCGCGCATACATGAAATGAACACATTTTTCTCCAAAACTATAACAGATGCAAGCTTGTCCTGTTTGGTGGAGATGATATTTAATAAAATAAGTAGAAATCCACTAAAAGTTTTATTTGGTTATCTTGCAATCCCGAGATAATCGTCTCCATGCTCCAAATCCATTTTAAAGCCATTTTTAAGGCATTTCGCGCATACATGAAATGAACACATTTTTCTCCAAAACTATAACAGACGCAAGCTTGTCCTGTTTGGTGGAGATGATATTTAATAAAATAAGTAGAAATCCACTAAAAGTTTTGTTTGGTTATCTTGCAATCCCGAGATAATCGTCTCCATGCTCCAAATCCATTTTAAAGCCATTTTTAGGGCATTTCGCGCATACATGAAATGAACACATTTTTCTCCAAAACTATAACAGATGCAAGCTTGTCCTGTTTGGTGGAGATGATATTTAATAAAATAAGTAGAAATCCACTAAAAGTTTTGTTTGGTTATATTGCAATCCCGAGATAATCGTCTCCATGCTCCAAATCCATTTTAAAGCCATTTTTAAGGCATTTCGCGCATACATGGAATGAACACATTTTTCTCCAAAACTATAACAGATGCAAGCTTGTCCTGTTTGGTGGAGATGATATTTAATAAAATAAGTAGAAATCCACTAAAAGTTTTGTTTGGTTATCTTGCAATCCCGAGATAATCGTCTCCATGCTCCAAATCCATTTTAAAGCCATTTTTAAGGCATTTCGCGCATACATGAAATGAACACATTTTTCTCCAAAACTATAACAGATGCAAGCTTGTCCTGTTTGGTGGAGATATTTAATAAAATAAGTAGAAATCCACTAAAAGTTTTGTTTGGTTATCTTGCAATCCCGAGATAATCGTCTCCATGCTCCAAATCCATTTTAAAGCCATTTTTAAGGCATTTCGCGCATACATGAAATGAACACATTTTTCTCCAAAACTATAACAGATGCAAGCTTGTCCTGTTTGGTGGAAATGATATTTAATAAAATAAGTAGAAATCCACTAAAAGTTTTGTTTGGTTATATTGCAATCCCGAGATAATCGTCTTCATGCTCCAAATCCATTTTAAAGCCATTTTTAAGGCATTTCGCGCATACATGAAATGAACACATTTTTCTCCAAAACTATAACAGATGCAAGCTTGTCCTGTTTGGTGGAGATGATATTTAATAAAATAAGTAGAAATCCACTAAAAGTTTTGTTTGGTTATCTTGCAATCCCGAGATAATCGTCTCCATGCTCCAAATCCATTTTAAAGCCATTTTTAAGGCATTTCGCGCATACATGAAATGAACACATTTTTCTCCAAAACTATAACAGATGCAAGCTTGTCCTGTTTGGTGGAGATAATATTTAATAAAATAAGTAGAAATCTACTAAAAGTTTCGTTTGTTTATATTGCCATCCTGAGATAATCGTCTCCATGCTCCAAATCCATTTTAAAGCCATTTCAAAGGCATTTTGCGCATACATGAAATGAACACATTTTTCTCCAAAACTATAACACATGCAAGCTTGTCCTGTTTGGTGGAGATGATATTTAATAAAATAAGTAGAAATCCACTAAAAGTTTTGTTTGGTTATCTTGCAATCCCGAGATAATCGTCTCCATGCTCCAAATCCATTTTAAAGCCATTTTTAAGGCATTTCGCGCATACATGAAATGAACACATTTTTCTCCAAAACTATAACAGATGCAAGCTTGTCCTGTTTGGTGGAGATGATATTTAATAAAATAAGTAGAAATCCACTAAAAGTTTTGTTTGGTTATCTTGCAATCCCGAGATAATCGTCTCCATGCTCCAAATCCATTTTAAAGCCATTTTTAAGGCATTTCGCGCATACATGAAATGAACACATTTTTCTCCAAAACTATAACAGATGCAAGCTTGTCCTGTTTGGTGGAGATAATATTTAATAAAATAAGTAGAAATCTACTAAAAGTTTCGTTTGTTTATATTGCCATCCTGAGATAATCGTCTCCATGCTCCAAATCCATTTTAAAGCCATTTCAAAGGCATTTTGCGCATACATGAAATGAACACATTTTTCTCCAAAAGTATAACACATGCAAGCTTGTCCTGTTTGGTGGAGATGATATTTAACAAAATAAGTAGAAATCCACTAAAAGTTTTGTTTGGTTATCTTGCAATCCCGAGATAATCGTCTCCATGCTCCAAATCCATTTTAAAGCCATTTTTAAGGCATTTCGCGCATACATGAAATGAACACATTTTTCTCCAAAACTATAACAGATGCAAGCTTGTCCTGTTTGGTGGAGATGATATTTAATAAAATAAGTAGAAATCCACTAAAAGTTTTGTTTGGTTATCTTGCAATCCCGAGATAATCGTCTCCATGCTCCAAATCCATTTTAAAGCCATTTTTAAGGCATTTCGCGCATACATGAAATGAACACATTTTTCTCCAAAACTATAACAGATGCAAGCTTGTCCTGTTTGGTGGAGATAATATTTAATAAAATAAGTAGAAATCTACTAAAAGTTTCGTTTGTTTATATTGCCATCCTGAGATAATCGTCTCCATGCTCCAAATCCATTTTAAAGCCATTTCAAAGGCATTTTGCGCATACATGAAATGAACACATTTTTCTCCAAAAGTATAACACATGCAAGCTTGTCCTGTTTGGTGGAGATGATATTTAATAAAATAAGTAGAAATCCACTAAAAGTTTTGTTTGGTTATCTTGCAATCCCGAGATAATCGTCTCCATGCTCCAAATCCATTTTAAAGCCATTTTTAAGGCATTTCGCGCATACATGAAATGAACACATTTTTCTCTAAAACTATAACAGATGCAAGCTTGTCCTGTTTGGTGGAGATGATATTTAATAAAATAAGTAGAAATCCACTAAAAGTTTTGTTTGGTTATCTTGCAATCCCGAGATAATCGTCTCCATGCTCCAAATCCATTTTAAAGCCATTTTTAAGGCATTTCGCGCATACATGAAATGAACACATTTTTCTCCAAAACTATAACAGATGCAAGCTTGTCCTGTTTGGTGGAGATGATATTTAATAAAATAAGTAGAAATCCACTAAAAGTTTTGTTTGGTTATCTTGCAATCCCGAGATAATCGTCTCCATGCTCCAAATCCATTTTAAAGCCATTTTTAAGGCATTTCGCGCATACATGAAATGAACACATTTTTCTCCAAAACTATAACAGATGCAAGCTTGTCCTGTTTGGTGGAGATGATATTTAATAAAATAAGTAGAAATCCACTAAAAGTTTTGTTTGGTTATCTTGCAATCCCGAGATAATCGTCTCCATGCTCCAAATCCATTTTAAAGCCATTTTTAAGGCATTTCGCGCATACATGAAATGAACACATTTTTCTCCAAAACTATAACAGATGCAAGCTTGTCCTGTTTGGTGGAGATGATATTTAATAAAATAAGTAGAAATCCACTAAAAGTTTTGTTCGGTTATCTTGCAATCCCGAGATAATCGTCTCCATGCTCCAAATCCATTTTAAAGCCATTTTTAAGGCATTTCGCGCATACATGAAATGAACACATTTTTCTCCAAAACTATAACAGATGCAAGCTTGTCCTGTTTGGTGGAGATGATATTTAATAAAATAAGTAGAAATCCACTAAAAGTTTTGTTTGGTTATCTTGCAATCCCGAGATAATCGTCTCCATGCTCCAAATCCATTTTAAAGCCATTTTTAAGGCATTTCGCGCATACATGAAATGAACACATTTTTCTCCAAAACTATAACAGATGCAAGCTTGTCCTGTTTGGTGGAGATCATATTTAATAAAATAAGTAGAAATCTACTAAAAGTTTCGTTTGTTTATATTGCCATCCTAAGATAATCGTCTCCATGCTCCAAATCCATTTTAAAGCCATTTCAAAGGCATTTTGCGCATACATGAAATGAACACATTTTTCTCCAAAACTATAACACATGCAAGCTTGTTCTGTTTGGTGGAGATGATATTTAATAAAATAAGTAGAAAACCACTAAAAGTTTTGTTTGGTTATCTTGCAATCCCGAGATAATCGTCTCCATGCTCCAAATCCATTTTAAAGCCATTTTTAAGGCATTTCGCGCATACATGAAATGAACACATTTTTCTCCAAAACTATAACAGATGCAAGCTTGTCCTGTTTGGTGGAGATGATATTTAATAAAATAAGTAGAAATCCACTAAAAGTTTTGTTTGGTTATCTTGCAATCCCGAGATAATCGTCTCCATGCTCCAAATCCATTTTAAAGCCATTTCAAAGGCATTTTGCGCATACATGAAATGAACACATTTTTCTCCAAAACTATAACACATGCAAGCTTGTCCTGTTTGGTGGAGATGATATTTAATAAAATAAGTAGAAATCCACTAAAAGTTTTGTTTGGTTATCTTGCAATCCCGAGATAATCGTCTCCATGCTCCAAATCCATTTTAAAGCCATTTTTAAGGCATTTCGCGCATACATGAAATGAACACATTTTTCTCCAAAACTATAACAGATGCAAGCTTGTCCTGTTTGGTGGAGATGATATTTAATAAAATAAGTAGAAATCCACTAAAAGTTTTGTTTGGTTATCTTGCAATCCCGAGATAATCGTCTCCATGCTCCAAATCCATTTTAAAGCCATTTTTAAGGCATTTCGCGCATACATGAAATGAACACATTTTTCTCCAAAACTATAACAGATGCAAGCTTGTCCTGTTTGGTGGAGATGATATTTAATAAAATAAGTAGAAATCCACTAAAAGTTTTGTTTGGTTATCTTGCAATCCCGAGATAATCGTCTCCATGCTCCAAATCCATTTTAAAGCCATTTTTAAGGCATTTCGCGCATACATGAAATGAACACATTTTTCTCCAAAACTATAACAGATGCAAGCTTGTCCTGTTTGGTGGAGATGATATTTAATAAAATAAGTAGAAATCCACTAAAAGTTTTGTTTGGTTATCTTGCAATCCCGAGATAATCGTCTCCATGCTCCAAATCCATTTTAAAGCCATTTTTAAGGCATTTCGCGCATACATGAAATGAACACATTTTTCTCCAAAACTATAACAGATGCAAGCTTGTCCTGTTTGGTGGAGATGATATTTAATAAAATAAGTAGAAATCCACTAAAAGTTTTGTTTGGTTATCTTGCAATCCCGAGATAATCGTCTCCATGCTCCAAATCCATTTTAAAGCCACTTTTAAGGCATTTCGCGCATACATGAAATGAACACATTTTTCTCCAAAACTATAACAGATGCAAGCTTGTCCTGTTTGGTGGAGATGATATTTAATAAAATAAGTAGAAATCCACTAAAAGTTTTGTTCGGTTATCTTGCAATCCCGAGATAATCGTCTCCATGCTCCAAATCCATTTTAAAGCCATTTTTAAGGCATTTCGCGCATACATGAAATGAACACATTTTTCTCCAAAACTATAACAGATGCAAGCTTGTCCTGTTTGGTGGAGATGATATTTAATAAAATAAGTAGAAATCCACTAAAAGTTTTATTTGGTTATCTTGCAATCCCGAGATAATCGTCTCCATGCTCCAAATCCATTTTAAAGCCATTTTTAAGGCATTTCGCGCATACATGAAATGAACACATTTTTCTCCAAAACTATAACAGATGCAAGCTTGTCCTGTTTGGTGGAGATGATATTTAATAAAATAAGTAGAAATCCACTAAAAGTTTTGTTTGGTTATCTTGCAATCCCGAGATAATCGTCTCCATGCTCCAAATCCATTTTAAAGCCATTTTTAAGGCATTTCGCGCATACATGAAATGAACACATTTTTCTCCAAAACTATAACAGATGCAAGCTTGTCCTGTTTGGTGGAGATGATATTTAATAAAATAAGTAGAAATCCACTAAAAGTTTTGTTTGGTTATATTGCAATCCCGAGATAATCGTCTCCATGCTCCAAATCCATTTTAAAGCCATTTTTAAGGCATTTCGCGCATACATGAAATGAACACATTTTTCTCCAAAACTATAACAGATGCAAGCTTGTCCTGTTTGGTGGAGATGATATTTAATAAAATAAGTAGAAATCCACTAAAAGTTTTGTTTGGTTATCTTGCAATCCCGAGATAATCGTCTCCATGCTCCAAATCCATTTTAAAGCCATTTTTAAGGCATTTCGCGCATACATGAAATGAACACATTTTTCTCCAAAACTATAACAGATGCAAGCTTGTCCTGTTTGGTGGAGATGATATTTAATAAAATAAGTAGAAATCCACTAAAAGTTTTGTTTGGTTATCTTGCAATCCCGAGATAATCGTCTCCATGCTCCAAATCCATTTTAAAGCCATTTTTAAGGCATTTCGCGCATACATGAAATGAACACATTTTTCTCCAAAACTATAACAGATGCAAGCTTGTCCTGTTTGGTGGAGATGATATTTAATAAAATAAGTAGAAATCCACTAAAAGTTTTGTTTGGTTATATTGCAATCCCGAGATAATCGTCTTCATGCTCCAAATCCATTTTAAAGCCATTTTTAAGGCATTTCGCGCATACATGAAATGAACACATTTTTCTCCAAAACTATAACAGATGCAAGCTTGTCCTGTTTGGTGGAGATGATATTTAATAAAATAAGTAGAAATCCACTAAAAGTTTTGTTTGGTTATCTTGCAATCCCGAGATAATCGTCTCCATGCTCCAAATCCATTTTAAAGCCATTTTTAAGGCATTTCGCGCATACATGAAATGAACACATTTTTCTCCAAAACTATAACAGATGCAAGCTTGTCCTGTTTGGTGGAGATAATATTTAATAAAATAAGTAGAAATCTACTAAAAGTTTCGTTTGTTTATATTGCCATCCTGAGATAATCGTCTCCATGCTCCAAATCCATTTTAAAGCCATTTCAAAGGCATTTTGCGCATACATGAAATGAACACATTTTTCTCCAAAACTATAACACATGCAAGCTTGTCCTGTTTGGTGGAGATGATATTTAATAAAATAAGTAGAAATCCACTAAAAGTTTTGTTTGGTTATCTTGCAATCCCGAGATAATCGTCTCCATGCTCCAAATCCATTTTAAAGCCATTTTTAAGGCATTTCGCGCATACATGAAATGAACACATTTTTCTCCAAAACTATAACAGATGCAAGCTTGTCCTGTTTGGTGGAGATGATATTTAATAAAATAAGTAGAAATCCACTAAAAGTTTTGTTTGGTTATCTTGCAATCCCGAGATAATCGTCTCCATGCTCCAAATCCATTTTAAAGCCATTTTTAAGGCATTTCGCGCATACATGAAATGAACACATTTTTCTCCAAAACTATAACAGATGCAAGCTTGTCCTGTTTGGTGGAGATAATATTTAATAAAATAAGTAGAAATCTACTAAAAGTTTCGTTTGTTTATATTGCCATCCTGAGATAATCGTCTCCATGCTCCAAATCCATTTTAAAGCCATTTCAAAGGCATTTTGCGCATACATGAAATGAACACATTTTTCTCCAAAAGTATAACACATGCAAGCTTGTCCTGTTTGGTGGAGATGATATTTAATAAAATAAGTAGAAATCCACTAAAAGTTTTCTTTGGTTATCTTGCAATCCCGAGATAATCGTCTCCATGCTCCAAATCCATTTTAAAGCCATTTTTAAGGCATTTCGCGCATACATGAAATGAACACATTTTTCTCTAAAACTATAACAGATGCAAGCTTGTCCTGTTTGGTGGAGATGATATTTAATAAAATAAGTAGAAATCCACTAAAAGTCTTGTTTGGTTATCTTGCAATCCCGAGATAATCGTCTCCATGCTCCAAATCCATTTTAAAGCCATTTTTAAGGCATTTCGCGCATACATGAAATGAACACATTTTTCTCCAAAACTATAACAGATGCAAGCTTGTCCTGTTTGGTGGAGATCATATTTAATAAAATAAGTAGAAATCTACTAAAAGTTTCGTTTGTTTATATTGCCATCCTGAGATAATCGTCTCCATGCTCCAAATCCATTTTAAAGCCATTTCAAAGGCATTTTGCGCATACATGAAATGAACACATTTTTCTCCAAAACTATAACACATGCAAGCTTGTCCTGTTTGGTGGAGATGATATTTAATAAAATAAGTAGAAAACCACTAAAAGTTTTGTTTGGTTATCTTGCAATCCCGAGATAATCGTCTCCATGCTCCAAATCCATTTTAAAGCCATTTTTAAGGCATTTCGCGCATACATGAAATGAACACATTTTTCTCCAAAACTATAACAGATGCAAGCTTGTCCTGTTTGGTGGAGATGATATTTAATAAAATAAGTAGAAATCCACTAAAAGTTTTGTTTGGTTATCTTGCAATCCCGAGATAATCGTCTCCATGCTCCAAATCCATTTTAAAGCCATTTCAAAGGCATTTTGCGCATACATGAAATGAACACATTTTTCTCCAAAACTATAACACATGCAAGCTTGTCCTGTTTGGTGGAGATGATATTTAATAAAATAAGTAGAAATCCACTAAAAGTTTTGTTTGGTTATCTTGCAATCCCGAGATAATCGTCTCCATGCTCCAAATCCATTTTAAAGCCATTTTTAAGGCATTTCGCGCATACATGAAATGAACACATTTTTCTCCAAAACTATAACAGATGCAAGCTTGTCCTGTTTGGTGGAGATGATATTTAATAAAATAAGTAGAAATCCACTAAAAGTTTTGTTTGGTTATCTTGCAATCCCGAGATAATCGTCTCCATGCTCCAAATCCATTTTAAAGCCATTTTTAAGGCATTTCGCGCATACATGAAATTAACACATTTTTCTCCAAAACTATAACAGATGCAAGCTTGTCCTGTTTGGTGGAGATGATATTTAATAAAATAAGTAGAAATCCACTAAAAGTTTTGTTTGGTTATCTTGCAATCCCGAGATAATCGTCTCCATGCTCCAAATCCATTTTAAAGCCATTTTTAAGGCATTTCGCGCATACATGAAATGAACACATTTTTCTCCAAAACTATAACAGATGCAAGCTTGTCCTGTTTGGTGGAGATGATATTTAATAAAATAAGTAGAAATCCACTAAAAGTTTTGTTTGGTTATCTTGCAATCCCGAGATAATCGTCTCCATGCTCCAAATCCATTTTAAAGCCATTTTTAAGGCATTTCGCGCATACATGAAATGAACACATTTTTCTCCAAAACTATAACAGATGCAAGCTTGTCCTGTTTGGTGGAGATGATATTTAATAAAATAAGTAGAAATCCACTAAAAGTTTTGTTTGGTTATCTTGCAATCCCGAGATAATCGTCTCCATGCTCCAAATCCATTTTAAAGCCATTTTTAAGGCATTTCGCGCATACATGAAATGAACACATTTTTCTCCAAAACTATAACAGATGCAAGCTTGTCCTGTTTGGTGGAGATGATATTTAATAAAATAAGTAGAAATCCACTAAAAGTTTTGTTTGGTTATCTTGCAATCCCGAGATAATCGTCTCCATGCTCCAAATCCATTTTAAAGCCATTTCAAAGGCATTTTGCGCATACATGAAATGAACACATTTTTCTCCAAAACTATAACACATGCAAGCTTGTCCTGTTTGGTGGAGATGATATTTAATAAAATAAGTAGAAATCCACTAAAAGTTTTGTTTGGTTATCTTGCAATCCCGAGATAATCGTCTCCATGCTCCAAATCCATTTTAAAGCCATTTTTAAGGCATTTCGCGCATACATGAAATGAACACATTTTTCTCCAAAACTATAACAGATGCAAGCTTGTCCTGTTTGGTGGAGATGATATTTAATAAAATAAGTAGAAATCCACTAAAAGTTTTGTTTGGTTATCTTGCAATCCCGAGATAATCGTCTCCATGCTCCAAATCCATTTTAAAGCCATTTTTAAGGCATTTCGCGCATACATGAAATGAACACATTTTTCTCCAAAACTATAACAGATGCAAGCTTGTCCTGTTTGGTGGAGATGATATTTAATAAAATAAGTAGAAATCCACTAAAAGTTTTGTTTGGTTATCTTGCAATCCCGAGATAATCGTCTCCATGCTCCAAATCCATTTTAAAGCCATTTCAAAGGCATTTTGCGCATACATGAAATGAACACATTTTTCTCCAAAACTATAACACATGCAAGCTTGTCCTGTTTTTTGGAGATGATATTTAATAAAATAAGTAGAAAACCACTAAAAGTTTTGTTTGGTTATCTTGCAATCCCGAGATAATCGTCTCCATGCTCCAAATCCATTTTAAAGCCATTTTTAATCCATTTCGCGCATACATGAAATGAACACATTTTTCTCCAAAACTATAACAGATGCAAGCTTGTCCTGTTTGGTGGAGATGATATTTAATAAAATAAGTAGAAATCCACTAAAAGTTTTGTTTGGTTATCTTGCAATCCCGAGATAATCGTCTCCATGCTCCAAATCCATTTTAAAGCCATTTCAAAGGCATTTTGCGCATACATGAAATGAACACATTTTTCTCCAAAACTATAACACATGCAAGCTTGTCCTGTTTGGTGGAGATGATATTTAATAAAATAAGTAGAAATCCACTAAAAGTTTTGTTTGGTTATCTTGCAATCCCGAGATAATCGTCTCCATGCTCCAAATCCATTTTAAAGCCATTTTTAAGGCATTTCGCGCATACATGAAATGAACACATTTTTCTCCAAAACTATAACAGATGCAAGCTTGTCCTGTTTGGTGGAGATGATATTTAATAAAATAAGTAGAAATCCATTAAAAGTTTTGTTTGGTTATCTTGCAATCCCGAGATAATCGTCTCCATGCTCCAAATCCATTTTAAAGCCATTTTTAAGGCATTTCGCGCATACATGAAATGAACACATTTTTCTCCAAAACTATAACAGATGCAAGCTTGTCCTGTTTGGTGGAGATGATATTTAATAAAATAAGTAGAAATCCACTAAAAGTTTTGTTTGGTTATCTTGCAATCCCGAGATAATCGTCTCCATGCTCCAAATCCATTTTAAAGCCATTTTTAAGGCATTTCGCGCATACATGAAATGAACACATTTTTCTCCAAAACTATAACAGATGCAAGCTTGTCCTGTTTGGTGGAGATGATATTTAATAAAATAAGTAGAAATCCATTAAAAGTTTTGTTTGGTTATATTGCAATCCCGAGATAATCGTCTTCATGCTCCAAATCCATTTTAAAGCCATTTTTAAGGCATTTCGCGCATACATGAAATGAACACATTTTTCTCCAAAACTATAACAGATGCAAGCTTGTCCTGTTTGGTGGAGATGATATTTAATAAAATAAGTAGAAATCCACTAAAAGTTTTGTTTGGTTATCTTGCAATCCCGAGATAATCGTCTCCATGCTCCAAATCCATTTTAAAGCCATTTTTAAGGCATTTCGCGCATACATGAAATGAACACATTTTTCTCCAAAACTATAACAGATGCAAGCTTGTCCTGTTTGGTGGAGATAATATTTAATAAAATAAGTAGAAATCTACTAAAAGTTTCGTTTGTTTATATTGCCATCCTGAGATAATCGTCTCCATGCTCCAAATCCATTTTAAAGCCATTTCAAAGGCATTTTGCGCATACATGAAATGAACACATTTTTCTCCAAAACTATAACACATGCAAGCTTGTCCTGTTTGGTGGAGATGATATTTAATAAAATAAGTAGAAATCCACTAAAAGTTTTGTTTGGTTATCTTGCAATCCCGAGATAATCGTCTCCATGCTCCAAATCCATTTTAAAGCCATTTTTAAGGCATTTCGCGCATACATGAAATGAACACATTTTTCTCCAAAACTATAACAGATGCAAGCTTGTCCTGTTTGGTGGAGATGATATTTAATAAAATAAGTAGAAATCCACTAAAAGTTTTGTTTGGTTATCTTGCAATCCCGAGATAATCGTCTCCATGCTCCAAATCCATTTTAAAGCCATTTTTAAGGCATTTCGCGCATACATGAAATGAACACATTTTTCTCCAAAACTATAACAGATGCAAGCTTGTCCTGTTTGGTGGAGATAATATTTAATAAAATAAGTAGAAATCTAATAAAAGTTTCGTTTGTTTATATTGCCATCCTGAGATAATCGTCTCCATGCTCCAAATCCATTTTAAAGCCATTTCAAAGGCATTTTGCGCATACATGAAATGAACACATTTTTCTCCAAAACTATAACACATGCAAGCTTGTCCTGTTTGGTGGAGATGATATTTAATAAAATAAGTAGAAATCCACTAAAAGTTTTGTTTGGTTATCTTGCAATCCCGAGATAATCGTCTCCATGCTCCAAATCCATTTTAAAGCCATTTTTAAGGCATTTCGCGCATACATGAAATGAACACATTTTTCTCTAAAACTATAACAGATGCAAGCTTGTCCTGTTTGGTGGAGATGATATTTAATAAAATAAGTAGAAATCCACTAAAAGTTTTGTTTGGTTATCTTGCAATCCCGAGATAATCGTCTCCATGCTCCAAATCCATTTTAAAGCCATTTTTAAGGCATTTCGCGCATACATGAAATGAACACATTTTTCTCCAAAACTATAACAGATGCAAGCTTGTCCTGTTTGGTGGAGATGATATTTAATAAAATAAGTAGAAATCCACTAAAAGTTTTGTTTGGTTATCTTGCAATCCCGAGATAATCGTCTCCATGCTCCAAATCCATTTTAAAGCCATTTTTAAGGCATTTCGCGCATACATGAAATGAACACATTTTTCTCCAAAACTATAACAGATGCAAGCTTGTCCTGTTTGGTGGAGATGATATTTAATAAAATAAGTAGAAATCCACTAAAAGTTTTGTTTGGTTATCTTGCAATCCCGAGATAATCGTCTCCATGCTCCAAATCCATTTTAAAGCCATTTTTAAGGCATTTCGCGCATACATGAAATGAACACATTTTTCTCCAAAACTATAACAGATGCAAGCTTGTCCTGTTTGGTGGAGATGATATTTAATAAAATAAGTAGAAATCCACTAAAAGTTTTGTTTGGTTATCTTGCAATCCCGAGATAATCGTCTCCATGCTCCAAATCCATTTTAAAGCCATTTCAAAGGCATTTTGCGCATACATGAAATGAACACATTTTTCTCCAAAACTATAACACATGCAAGCTTGTCCTGTTTTTTGGAGATGATATTTAATAAAATAAGTAGAAAACCACTAAAAGTTTTGTTTGGTTATCTTGCAATCCCGAGATAATCGTCTCCATGCTCCAAATCCATTTTAAAGCCATTTTTAATCCATTTCGCGCATACATGAAATGAACACATTTTTCTCCAAAACTATAACAGATGCAAGCTTGTCCTGTTTGGTGGAGATGATATTTAATAAAATAAGTAGAAATCCACTAAAAGTTTTGTTTGGTTATCTTGCAATCCCGAGATAATCGTCTCCATGCTCCAAATCCATTTTAAAGCCATTTCAAAGGCATTTTGCGCATACATGAAATGAACACATTTTTCTCCAAAACTATAACACATGCAAGCTTGTCCTGTTTGGTGGAGATGATATTTAATAAAATAAGTAGAAATCCACTAAAAGTTTTGTTTGGTTATCTTGCAATCCCGAGATAATCGTCTCCATGCTCCAAATCCATTTTAAAGCCATTTTTAAGGCATTTCGCGCATACATGAAATGAACACATTTTTCTCCAAAACTATAACAGATGCAAGCTTGTCCTGTTTGGTGGAGATGATATTTAATAAAATAAGTAGAAATCCACTAAAAGTTTTGTTTGGTTATCTTGCAATCCCGAGATAATCGTCTCCATGCTCCAAATCCATTTTAAAGCCATTTTTAAGGCATTTCGCGCATACATGAAATGAACACATTTTTCTCCAAAACTATAACAGATGCAAGCTTGTCCTGTTTGGTGGAGATGATATTTAATAAAATAAGTAGAAATCCACTAAAAGTTTTGTTTGGTTATCTTGCAATCCCGAGATAATCGTCTCCATGCTCCAAATCCATTTTAAAGCCATTTTTAAGGCATTTCGCGCATACATGAAATGAACACATTTTTCTCCAAAACTATAACAGATGCAAGCTTGTCCTGTTTGGTGGAGATGATATTTAATAAAATAAGTAGAAATCCATTAAAAGTTTTGTTTGGTTATATTGCAATCCCGAGATAATCGTCTTCATGCTCCAAATCCATTTTAAAGCCATTTTTAAGGCATTTCGCGCATACATGAAATGAACACATTTTTCTCCAAAACTATAACAGATGCAAGCTTGTCCTGTTTGGTGGAGATGATATTTAATAAAATAAGTAGAAATCCACTAAAAGTTTTGTTTGGTTATCTTGCAATCCCGAGATAATCGTCTCCATGCTCCAAATCCATTTTAAAGCCATTTTTAAGGCATTTCGCGCATACATGAAATGAACACATTTTTCTCCAAAACTATAACAGATGCAAGCTTGTCCTGTTTGGTGGAGATAATATTTAATAAAATAAGTAGAAATCTACTAAAAGTTTCGTTTGTTTATATTGCCATCCTGAGATAATCGTCTCCATGCTCCAAATCCATTTTAAAGCCATTTCAAAGGCATTTTGCGCATACATGAAATGAACACATTTTTCTCCAAAACTATAACACATGCAAGCTTGTCCTGTTTGGTGGAGATGATATTTAATAAAATAAGTAGAAATCCACTAAAAGTTTTGTTTGGTTATCTTGCAATCCCGAGATAATCGTCTCCATGCTCCAAATCCATTTTAAAGCCATTTTTAAGGCATTTCGCGCATACATGAAATGAACACATTTTTCTCCAAAACTATAACAGATGCAAGCTTGTCCTGTTTGGTGGAGATGATATTTAATAAAATAAGTAGAAATCCACTAAAAGTTTTGTTTGGTTATCTTGCAATCCCGAGATAATCGTCTCCATGCTCCAAATCCATTTTAAAGCCATTTTTAAGGCATTTCGCGCATACATGAAATGAACACATTTTTCTCCAAAACTATAACAGATGCAAGCTTGTCCTGTTTGGTGGAGATAATATTTAATAAAATAAGTAGAAATCTAATAAAAGTTTCGTTTGTTTATATTGCCATCCTGAGATAATCGTCTCCATGCTCCAAATCCATTTTAAAGCCATTTCAAAGGCATTTTGCGCATACATGAAATGAACACATTTTTCTCCAAAACTATAACACATGCAAGCTTGTCCTGTTTGGTGGAGATGATATTTAATAAAATAAGTAGAAATCCACTAAAAGTTTTGTTTGGTTATCTTGCAATCCCGAGATAATCGTCTCCATGCTCCAAATCCATTTTAAAGCCATTTTTAAGGCATTTCGCGCATACATGAAATGAACACATTTTTCTCTAAAACTATAACAGATGCAAGCTTGTCCTGTTTGGTGGAGATGATATTTAATAAAATAAGTAGAAATCCACTAAAAGTTTTGTTTGGTTATCTTGCAATCCCGAGATAATCGTCTCCATGCTCCAAATCCATTTTAAAGCCATTTTTAAGGCATTTCGCGCATACATGAAATGAACACATTTTTCTCCAAAACTATAACAGATGCAAGCTTGTCCTGTTTGGTGGAGATGATATTTAATAAAATAAGTAGAAATCCACTAAAAGTTTTGTTTGGTTATCTTGCAATCCCGAGATAATCGTCTCCATGCTCCAAATCCATTTTAAAGCCATTTTTAAGGCATTTCGCGCATACATGAAATGAACACATTTTTCTCCAAAACTATAACAGATGCAAGCTTGTCCTGTTTGGTGGAGATGATATTTAATAAAATAAGTAGAAATCCACTAAAAGTTTTGTTTGGTTATCTTGCAATCCCGAGATAATCGTCTCCATGCTCCAAATCCATTTTAAAGCCATTTTTAAGGCATTTCGCGCATACATGAAATGAACACATTTTTCTCCAAAACTATAACAGATGCAAGCTTGTCCTGTTTGGTGGAGATGATATTTAATAAAATAAGTAGAAATCCACTAAAAGTTTTGTTCGGTTATCTTGCAATCCCGAGATAATCGTCTCCATGCTCCAAATCCATTTTAAAGCCATTTTTAAGGCATTTCGCGCATACATGAAATGAACACATTTTTCTCCAAAACTATAACAGATGCAAGCTTGTCCTGTTTGGTGGAGATGATATTTAATAAAATAAGTAGAAATCCACTAAAAGTTTTATTTGGTTATCTTGCAATCCCGAGATAATCGTCTCCATGCTCCAAATCCATTTTAAAGCCATTTTTAAGGCATTTCGCGCATACATGAAATGAACACATTTTTCTCCAAAACTATAACAGATGCAAGCTTGTCCTGTTTGGTGGAGATGATATTTAATAAAATAAGTAGAAATCCACTAAAAGTTTTGTTTGGTTATCTTGCAATCCCGAGATAATCGTCTCCATGCTCCAAATCCATTTTAAAGCCATTTTTAAGGCATTTCGCGCATACATGAAATGAACACATTTTTCTCCAAAACTATAACAGATGCAAGCTTGTCCTGTTTGGTGGAGATGATATTTAATAAAATAAGTAGAAATCCACTAAAAGTTTTGTTTGGTTATATTGCAATCCCGAGATAATCGTCTCCATGCTCCAAATCCATTTTAAAGCCATTTTTAAGGCATTTCGCGCATACATGAAATGAACACATTTTTCTCCAAAACTATAACAGATGCAAGCTTGTCCTGTTTGGTGGAGATGATATTTAATAAAATAAGTAGAAATCCACTAAAAGTTTTGTTTGGTTATCTTGCAATCCCGAGATAATCGTCTCCATGCTCCAAATCCATTTTAAAGCCATTTTTAAGGCATTTCGCGCATACATGAAATGAACACATTTTTCTCCAAAACTATAACAGATGCAAGCTTGTCCTGTTTGGTGGAGATGATATTTAATAAAATAAGTAGAAATCCACTAAAAGTTTTGTTTGGTTATCTTGCAATCCCGAGATAATCGTCTCCATGCTCCAAATCCATTTTAAAGCCATTTTTAAGGCATTTCGCGCATACATGAAATGAACACATTTTTCTCCAAAACTATAACAGATGCAAGCTTGTCCTGTTTGGTGGAGATGATATTTAATAAAATAAGTAGAAATCCACTAAAAGTTTTGTTTGGTTATATTGCAATCCCGAGATAATCGTCTTCATGCTCCAAATCCATTTTAAAGCCATTTTTAAGGCATTTCGCGCATACATGAAATGAACACATTTTTCTCCAAAACTATAACAGATGCAAGCTTGTCCTGTTTGGTGGAGATGATATTTAATAAAATAAGTAGAAATCCACTAAAAGTTTTGTTTGGTTATCTTGCAATCCCGAGATAATCGTCTCCATGCTCCAAATCCATTTTAAAGCCATTTTTAAGGCATTTCGCGCATACATGAAATGAACACATTTTTCTCCAAAACTATAACAGATGCAAGCTTGTCCTGTTTGGTGGAGATAATATTTAATAAAATAAGTAGAAATCTACTAAAAGTTTCGTTTGTTTATATTGCCATCCTGAGATAATCGTCTCCATGCTCCAAATCCATTTTAAAGCCATTTCAAAGGCATTTTGCGCATACATGAAATGAACACATTTTTCTCCAAAACTATAACACATGCAAGCTTGTCCTGTTTGGTGGAGATGATATTTAATAAAATAAGTAGAAATCCACTAAAAGTTTTGTTTGGTTATCTTGCAATCCCGAGATAATCGTCTCCATGCTCCAAATCCATTTTAAAGCCATTTTTAAGGCATTTCGCGCATACATGAAATGAACACATTTTTCTCCAAAACTATAACAGATGCAAGCTTGTCCTGTTTGGTGGAGATGATATTTAATAAAATAAGTAGAAATCCACTAAAAGTTTTGTTTGGTTATATTGCAATCCCGAGATAATCGTCTCCATGCTCCAAATCCATTTTAAAGCCATTTTTAAGGCATTTCGCGCATACATGAAATGAACACATTTTTCTCCAAAACTATAACAGATGCAAGCTTGTCCTGTTTGGTGGAGATGATATTTAATAAAATAAGTAGAAATCCACTAAAAGTTTTGTTTGGTTATCTTGCAATCCCGAGATAATCGTCTCCATGCTCCAAATCCATTTTAAAGCCATTTTTAAGGCATTTCGCGCATACATGAAATGAACACATTTTTCTCCAAAACTATAACAGATGCAAGCTTGTCCTGTTTGGTGGAGATGATATTTAATAAAATAAGTAGAAATCCACTAAAAGTTTTGTTTGGTTATCTTGCAATCCCGAGATAATCGTCTCCATGCTCCAAATCCATTTTAAAGCCATTTTTAAGGCATTTCGCGCATACATGAAATGAACACATTTTTCTCCAAAACTATAACAGATGCAAGCTTGTCCTGTTTGGTGGAGATGATATTTAATAAAATAAGTAGAAATCCACTAAAAGTTTTGTTTGGTTATATTGCAATCCCGAGATAATCGTCTTCATGCTCCAAATCCATTTTAAAGCCATTTTTAAGGCATTTCGCGCATACATGAAATGAACACATTTTTCTCCAAAACTATAACAGATGCAAGCTTGTCCTGTTTGGTGGAGATGATATTTAATTAAATAAGTAGAAATCCACTAAAAGTTTTGTTTGGTTATCTTGCAATCCCGAGATAATCGTCTCCATGCTCCAAATCCATTTTAAAGCCATTTTTAAGGCATTTCGCGCATACATGAAATGAACACATTTTTCTCCAAAACTATAACAGATGCAAGCTTGTCCTGTTTGGTGGAGATAATATTTAATAAAATAAGTAGAAATCTACTAAAAGTTTCGTTTGTTTATATTGCCATCCTGAGATAATCGTCTCCATGCTCCAAATCCATTTTAAAGCCATTTCAAAGGCATTTTGCGCATACATGAAATGAACACATTTTTCTCCAAAACTATAACACATGCAAGCTTGTCCTGTTTGGTGGAGATGATATTTAATAAAATAAGTAGAAATCCACTAAAAGTTTTGTTTGGTTATCTTGCAATCCCGAGATAATCGTCTCCATGCTCCAAATCCATTTTAAAGCCATTTTTAAGGCATTTCGCGCATACATGAAATGAACACATTTTTCTCCAAAACTATAACAGATGCAAGCTTGTCCTGTTTGGTGGAGATGATATTTAATAAAATAAGTAGAAATCCACTAAAAGTTTTGTTTGGTTATCTTGCAATCCCGAGATAATCGTCTCCATGCTCCAAATCCATTTTAAAGCCATTTTTAAGGCATTTCGCGCATACATGAAATGAACACATTTTTCTCCAAAACTATAACAGATGCAAGCTTGTCCTGTTTGGTGGAGATAATATTTAATAAAATAAGTAGAAATCTACTAAAAGTTTCGTTTGTTTATATTGCCATCCTGAGATAATCGTCTCCATGCTCCAAATCCATTTTAAAGCCATTTCAAAGGCATTTTGCGCATACATGAAATGAACACATTTTTCTCCAAAAGTATAACACATGCAAGCTTGTCCTGTTTGGTGGAGATGATATTTAATAAAATAAGTAGAAATCCACTAAAAGTTTTGTTTGGTTATCTTGCAATCCCGAGATAATCGTCTCCATGCTCCAAATCCATTTTAAAGCCATTTTTAAGGCATTTCGCGCATACATGAAATGAACACATTTTTCTCTAAAACTATAACAGATGCAAGCTTGTCCTGTTTGGTGGAGATGATATTTAATAAAATAAGTAGAAATCCACTAAAAGTTTTGTTTGGTTATCTTGCAATCCCGAGATAATCGTCTCCATGCTCCAAATCCATTTTAAAGCCATTTTTAAGGCATTTCGCGCATACATGAAATGAACACATTTTTCTCCAAAACTATAACAGATGCAAGCTTGTCCTGTTTGGTGGAGATCATATTTAATAAAATAAGTAGAAATCTACTAAAAGTTTCGTTTGTTTATATTGCCATCCTGAGATAATCGTCTCCATGCTCCAAATCCATTTTAAAGCCATTTCAAAGGCATTTTGCGCATACATGAAATGAACACATTTTTCTCCAAAACTATAACACATGCAAGCTTGTCCTGTTTGGTGGAGATGATATTTAATAAAATAAGTAGAAAACCACTAAAAGTTTTGTTTGGTTATCTTGCAATCCCGAGATAATCGTCTCCATGCTCCAAATCCATTTTAAAGCCATTTTTAAGGCATTTCGCGCATACATGAAATGAACACATTTTTCTCCAAAACTATAACAGATGCAAGCTTGTCCTGTTTGGTGGAGATGATATTTAATAAAATAAGTAGAAATCCACTAAAAGTTTTGTTTGGTTATCTTGCAATCCCGAGATAATCGTCTCCATGCTCCAAATCCATTTTAAAGCCATTTCAAAGGCATTTTGCGCATACATGAAATGAACACATTTTTCTCCAAAACTATAACACATGCAAGCTTGTCCTGTTTGGTGGAGATGATATTTAATAAAATAAGTAGAAATCCACTAAAAGTTTTGTTTGGTTATCTTGCAATCCCGAGATAATCGTCTCCATGCTCCAAATCCATTTTAAAGCCATTTTTAAGGCATTTCGCGCATACATGAAATGAACACATTTTTCTCCAAAACTATAACAGATGCAAGCTTGTCCTGTTTGGTGGAGATGATATTTAATAAAATAAGTAGAAATCCACTAAAAGTTTTGTTTGGTTATCTTGCAATCCCGAGATAATCGTCTCCATGCTCCAAATCCATTTTAAAGCCATTTTTAAGGCATTTCGCGCATACATGAAATTAACACATTTTTCTCCAAAACTATAACAGATGCAAGCTTGTCCTGTTTGGTGGAGATGATATTTAATAAAATAAGTAGAAATCCACTAAAAGTTTTGTTTGGTTATCTTGCAATCCCGAGATAATCGTCTCCATGCTCCAAATCCATTTTAAAGCGATTTTTAAGGCATTTCGCGCATACATGAAATGAACACATTTTTCTCCAAAACTATAACAGATGCAAGCTTGTCCTGTTTGGTGGAGATGATATTTAATAAAATAAGTAGAAATCCACTAAAAGTTTTGTTTGGTTATCTTGCAATCCCGAGATAATCGTCTCCATGCTCCAAATCCATTTTAAAGCCATTTTTAAGGCATTTCGCGCATACATGAAATGAACACATTTTTCTCCAAAACTATAACAGATGCAAGCTTGTCCTGTTTGGTGGAGATGATATTTAATAAAATAAGTAGAAATCCACTAAAAGTTTTGTTTGGTTATCTTGCAATCCCGAGATAATCGTCTCCATGCTCCAAATCCATTTTAAAGCCATTTTTAAGGCATTTCGCGCATACATGAAATGAACACATTTTTCTCCAAAACTATAACAGATGCAAGCTTGTCCTGTTTGGTGGAGATGATATTTAATAAAATAAGTAGAAATCCACTAAAAGTTTTGTTTGGTTATCTTGCAATCCCGAGATAATCGTCTCCATGCTCCAAATCCATTTTAAAGCCATTTCAAAGGCATTTTGCGCATACATGAAATGAACACATTTTTCTCCAAAACTATAACACATGCAAGCTTGTACTGTTTGGTGGAGATGATATTTAATAAAATAAGTAGAAATCCACTAAAAGTTTTGTTTGGTTATCTTGCAATCCCGAGATAATCGTCTCCATGCTCCAAATCCATTTTAAAGCCATTTTTAAGGCATTTCGCGCATACATGAAATGAACACATTTTTCTCCAAAACTATAACAGATGCAAGCTTGTCCTGTTTGGTGGAGATGATATTTAATAAAATAAGTAGAAATCCACTAAAAGTTTTGTTTGGTTATCTTGCAATCCCGAGATAATCGTCTCCATGCTCCAAATCCATTTTAAAGCCATTTTTAAGGCATTTCGCGCATACATGAAATGAACACATTTTTCTCCAAAACTATAACAGATGCAAGCTTGTCCTGTTTGGTGGAGATGATATTTAATAAAATAAGTAGAAATCCACTAAAAGTTTTGTTTGGTTATCTTGCAATCCCGAGATAATCGTCTCCATGCTCCAAATCCATTTTAAAGCCATTTCAAAGGCATTTTGCGCATACATGAAATGAACACATTTTTCTCCAAAACTATAACACATGCAAGCTTGTCCTGTTTTTTGGAGATGATATTTAATAAAATAAGTAGAAAACCACTAAAAGTTTTGTTTGGTTATCTTGCAATCCCGAGATAATCGTCTCCATGCTCCAAATCCATTTTAAAGCCATTTTTAATCCATTTCGCGCATACATGAAATGAACACATTTTTCTCCAAAACTATAACAGATGCAAGCTTGTCCTGTTTGGTGGAGATGATATTTAATAAAATAAGTAGAAATCCACTAAAAGTTTTGTTTGGTTATCTTGCAATCCCGAGATAATCGTCTCCATGCTCCAAATCCATTTTAAAGCCATTTTTAAGGCATTTCGCGCATACATGAAATGAACACATTTTTCTCCAAAACTATAACAGATGCAAGCTTGTCCTGTTTGGTGGAGATGATATTTAATAAAATAAGTAGAAATCCACTAAAAGTTTTGTTTGGTTATCTTGCAATCCCGAGATAATCGTCTCCATGCTCCAAATCCATTTTAAAGCCATTTTTAAGGCATTTCGCGCATACATGAAATGAACACATTTTTCTCCAAAACTATAACAGATGCAAGCTTGTCCTGTTTGGTGGAGATGATATTTAATAAAATAAGTAGAAATCCACTAAAAGTTTTGTTTGGTTATATTGCAATCCCGAGATAATCGTCTTCATGCTCCAAATCCATTTTAAAGCCATTTTTAAGGCATTTCGCGCATACATGAAATGAACACATTTTTCTCCAAAACTATAACAGATGCAAGCTTGTCCTGTTTGGTGGAGATGATATTTAATAAAATAAGTAGAAATCCACTAAAAGTTTTGTTTGGTTATCTTGCAATCCCGAGATAATCGTCTCCATGCTCCAAATCCATTTTAAAGCCATTTTTAAGGCATTTCGCGCATACATGAAATGAACACATTTTTCTCCAAAACTATAACAGATGCAAGCTTGTCCTGTTTGGTGGAGATAATATTTAATAAAATAAGTAGAAATCTACTAAAAGTTTCGTTTGTTTATATTGCCATCCTGAGATAATCGTCTCCATGCTCCAAATCCATTTTAAAGCCATTTCAAAGGCATTTTGCGCATACATGAAATGAACACATTTTTCTCCAAAACTATAACACATGCAAGCTTGTCCTGTTTGGTGGAGATGATATTTAATAAAATAAGTAGAAATCCACTAAAAGTTTTGTTTGGTTATCTTGCAATCCCGAGATAATCGTCTCCATGCTCCAAATCCATTTTAAAGCCATTTTTAAGGCATTTCGCGCATACATGAAATGAACACATTTTTCTCCAAAACTATAACAGATGCAAGCTTGTCCTGTTTGGTGGAGATGATATTTAATAAAATAAGTAGAAATCC
This sequence comes from Anomaloglossus baeobatrachus, assembly GCF_048569485.1. Classification (NCBI taxonomy): domain Eukaryota; kingdom Metazoa; phylum Chordata; class Amphibia; order Anura; family Aromobatidae; genus Anomaloglossus; species Anomaloglossus baeobatrachus. The sequence goes on along the minus strand of NW_027442610.1, from coordinate 11,806 downwards.
ACTAAAAGTTTTGTTTGGTTATCTTGCAATCCCGAGATAATCGTCTCCATGCTCCAAATCCATTTTAAAGCCATTTTTAAGGCATTTCGCGCATACATGAAATGAACACATTTTTCTCCAAAACTATAACAGATGCAAGCTTGTCCTGTTTGGTGGAGATAATATTTAATAAAATAAGTAGAAATCTACTAAAAGTTTCGTTTGTTTATATTGCCATCCTGAGATAATCGTCTCCATGCTCCAAATCCATTTTAAAGCCATTTCAAAGGCATTTTGCGCATACATGAAATGAACACATTTTTCTCCAAAAGTATAACACATGCAAGCTTGTCCTGTTTGGTGGAGATGATATTTCATAAAATAAGTAGAAATCCACTAAAAGTTTTGTTTGGTTATCTTGCAATCCCGAGATAATCGTCTCCATGCTCCAAATCCATTTTAAAGCCATTTTTAAGGCATTTCGCGCATACATGAAATGAACACATTTTTCTCTAAAACTATAACAGATGCAAGCTTGTCCTGTTTGGTGGAGATGATATTTAATAAAATAAGTAGAAATCCACTAAACGTTTTGTTTGGTTATCTTGCAATCCCGAGATAATCGTCTCCATGCTCCAAATCCATTTTAAAGCCATTTTTAAGGCATTTCGCGCATACATGAAATGAACACATTTTTCTCCAAAACTATAACAGATGCAAGCTTGTCCTGTTTGGTGGAGATCATATTTAATAAAATAAGTAGAAATCTACTAAAAGTTTCGTTTGTTTATATTGCCATCCTGAGATAATCGTCTCCATGCTCCAAATCCATTTTAAAGCCATTTCAAAGGCATTTTGCGCATACATGAAATGAACACATTTTTCTCCAAAACTATAACACATGCAAGCTTGTCCTGTTTGGTGGAGATGATATTTAATAAAATAAGTAGAAAACCACTAAAAGTTTTGTTTGGTTATCTTGCAATCCCGAGATAATCGTCTCCATGCTCCAAATCCATTTTAAAGCCATTTTTAAGGCATTTCGCGCATACATGAAATGAACACATTTTTCTCCAAAACTATAACAGATGCAAGCTTGTCCTGTTTGGTGGAGATGATATTTAATAAAATAAGTAGAAATCCACTAAAAGTTTTGTTTGGTTATCTTGCAATCCCGAGATAATCGTCTCCATGCTCCAAATCCATTTTAAAGCCATTTCAAAGGCATTTTGCGCATACATGAAATGAACACATTTTTCTCCAAAACTATAACACATGCAAGCTTGTCCTGTTTGGTGGAGATGATATTTAATAAAATAAGTAGAAATCCACTAAAAGTTTTGTTTGGTTATCTTGCAATCCCGAGATAATCGTCTCCATGCTCCAAATCCATTTTAAAGCCATTTTTAAGGCATTTCGCGCTTACATGAAATGAACACATTTTTCTCCAAAACTATAACAGATGCAAGCTTGTCCTGTTTGGTGGAGATGATATTTAATAAAATAAGTAGAAATCCACTAAAAGTTTTGTTTGGTTATCTTGCAATCCCGAGATAATCGTCTCCATGCTCCAAATCCATTTTAAAGCCATTTTTAAGGCATTTCGCGCATACATGAAATTAACACATTTTTCTCCAAAACTATAACAGATGCAAGCTTGTCCTGTTTGGTGGAGATGATATTTAATAAAATAAGTAGAAATCCACTAAAAGTTTTGTTTGGTTATCTTGCAATCCCGAGATAATCGTCTCCATGCTCCAAATCCATTTTAAAGCCATTTTTAAGGCATTTCGCGCATACATGAAATGAACACATTTTTCTCCAAAACTATAACAGATGCAAGCTTGTCCTGTTTGGTGGAGATGATATTTAATAAAATAAGTAGAAATCCACTAAAAGTTTTGTTTGGTTATCTTGCAATCCCGAGATAATCGTCTCCATGCTCCAAATCCATTTTAAAGCCATTTTTAAGGCATTTCGCGCATACATGAAATGAACACATTTTTCTCCAAAACTATAACAGATGCAAGCTTGTCCTGTTTGGTGGAGATGATATTTAATAAAATAAGTAGAAATCCACTAAAAGTTTTGTTTGGTTATCTTGCAATCCCGAGATAATCGTCTCCATGCTCCAAATCCATTTTAAAGCCATTTTTAAGGCATTTCGCGCATACATGAAATGAACACATTTTTCTCCAAAACTATAACAGATGCAAGCTTGTCCTGTTTGGTGGAGATGATATTTAATAAAATAAGTAGAAATCCACTAAAAGTTTTGTTTGGTTATCTTGCAATCCCGAGATAATCGTCTCCATGCTCCAAATCCATTTTAAAGCCATTTCAAAGGCATTTTGCGCATACATGAAATGAACACATTTTTCTCCAAAACTATAACACATGCAAGCTTGTCCTGTTTGGTGGAGATGATATTTAATAAAATAAGTAGAAATCCACTAAAAGTTTTGTTTGGTTATCTTGCAATCCCGAGATAATCGTCTCCATGCTCCAAATCCATTTTAAAGCCATTTTTAAGGCATTTCGCGCATACATGAAATGAACACATTTTTCTCCAAAACTATAACAGATGCAAGCTTGTCCTGTTTGGTGGAGATGATATTTAATAAAATAAGTAGAAATCCACTAAAAGTTTTGTTTGGTTATCTTGCAATCCCGAGATAATCGTCTCCATGCTCCAAATCCATTTTAAAGCCATTTTTAAGGCATTTCGCGCATACATGAAATGAACACATTTTTCTCCAAAACTATAACAGATGCAAGCTTGTCCTGTTTGGTGGAGATGATATTTAATAAAATAAGTAGAAATCCACTAAAAGTTTTGTTTGGTTATCTTGCAATCCCGAGATAATCGTCTCCATGCTCCAAATCCATTTTAAAGCCATTTCAAAGGCATTTTGCGCATACATGAAATGAACACATTTTTCTCCAAAACTATAACACATGCAAGCTTGTCCTGTTTTTTGGAGATGATATTTAATAAAATAAGTAGAAAACCACTAAAAGTTTTGTTTGGTTATCTTGCAATCCCGAGATAATCGTCTCCATGCTCCAAATCCATTTTAAAGCCATTTTTAATCCATTTTGCGCATACATGAAATGAACACATTTTTCTCCAAAACTATAACAGATGCAAGCTTGTCCTGTTTGGTGGAGATGATATTTAATAAAATAAGTAGAAATCCACTAAAAGTTTTGTTTGGTTATCTTGCAATCCCGAGATAATCGTCTCCATGCTCCAAATCCATTTTAAAGCCATTTCAAAGGCATTTTGCGCATACATGAAATGAACACATTTTTCTCCAAAACTATAACACATGCAAGCTTGCCCTGTTTGGTGGAGATGATATTTAATAAAATAAGTAGAAATCCACTAAAAGTTTTGTTTGGTTATCTTGCAATCCCGAGATAATCGTCTCCATGCTCCAAATCCATTTTAAAGCCATTTTTAAGGCATTTCGCGCATACATGAAATGAACACATTTTTCTCCAAAACTATAACAGATGCAAGCTTGTCCTGTTTGGTGGAGATGATATTTAATAAAATAAGTAGAAATCCATTAAAAGTTTTGTTTGGTTATCTTGCAATCCCGAGATAATCGTCTCCATGCTCCAAATCCATTTTAAAGCCATTTTTAAGGCATTTCGCGCATACATGAAATGAACACATTTTTCTCCAAAACTATAACAGATGCAAGCTTGTCCTGTTTGGTGGAGATGATATTTAATAAAATAAGTAGAAATCCACTAAAAGTTTTGTTTGGTTATCTTGCAATCCCGAGATAATCGTCTCCATGCTCCAAATCCATTTTAAAGCCATTTTTAAGGCATTTCGCGCATACATGAAATGAACACATTTTTCTCCAAAACTATAACAGATGCAAGCTTGTCCTGTTTGGTGGAGATGATATTTAATAAAATAAGTAGAAATCCATTAAAAGTTTTGTTTGGTTATATTGCAATCCCGAGATAATCGTCTTCATGCTCCAAATCCATTTTAAAGCCATTTTTAAGGCATTTCGCGCATACATGAAATGAACACATTTTTCTCCAAAACTATAACAGATGCAAGCTTGTCCTGTTTGGTGGAGATGATATTTAATAAAATAAGTAGAAATCCACTAAAAGTTTTGTTTGGTTATTTTGCAATCCCGAGATAATCGTCTCCATGCTCCAAATCCATTTTAAAGCCATTTTTAAGGCATTTCGCGCATACATGAAATGAACACATTTTTCTCCAAAACTATAACAGATGCAAGCTTGTCCTGTTTGGTGGAGATAATATTTAATAAAATAAGTAGAAATCTACTAAAAGTTTCGTTTGTTTATATTGCCATCCTGAGATAATCGTCTCCATGCTCCAAATCCATTTTAAAGCCATTTCAAAGGCATTTTGCGCATACATGAAATGAACACATTTTTCTCCAAAACTATAACACATGCAAGCTTGTCCTGTTTGGTGGAGATGATATTTAATAAAATAAGTAGAAATCCACTAAAAGTTTTGTTTGGTTATCTTGCAATCCCGAGATAATCGTCTCCATGCTCCAAATCCATTTTAAAGCCATTTTTAAGGCATTTCGCGCATACATGAAATGAACACATTTTTCTCCAAAACTATAACAGATGCAAGCTTGTCCTGTTTGGTGGAGATGATATTTAATAAAATAAGTAGAAATCCACTAAAAGTTTTGTTTGGTTATCTTGCAATCCCGAGATAATCGTCTCCATGCTCCAAATCCATTTTAAAGCCATTTTTAAGGCATTTCGCGCATACATGAAATGAACACATTTTTCTCCAAAACTATAACAGATGCAAGCTTGTCCTGTTTGGTGGAGATAATATTTAATAAAATAAGTAGAAATCTACTAAAAGTTTCGTTTGTTTATATTGCCATCCTGAGATAATCGTCTCCATGCTCCAAATCCATTTTAAAGCCATTTCAAAGGCATTTTGCGCATACATGAAATGAACACATTTTTCTCCAAAACTATAACACATGCAAGCTTGTCCTGTTTGGTGGAGATGATATTTAATAAAATAAGTAGAAATCCACTAAAAGTTTTGTTTGGTTATCTTGCAATCCCGAGATAATCGTCTCCATGCTCCAAATCCATTTTAAAGCCATTTTTAAGGCATTTCGCGCATACATGAAATGAACACATTTTTCTCTAAAACTATAACAGATGCAAGCTTGTCCTGTTTGGTGGAGATGATATTTAATAAAATAAGTAGAAATCCACTAAAAGTTTTGTTTGGTTATCTTGCAATCCCGAGATAATCGTCTCCATGCTCCAAATCCATTTTAAAGCCATTTTTAAGGCATTTCGCGCATACATGAAATGAACACATTTTTCTCCAAAACTATAACAGATGCAAGCTTGTCCTGTTTGGTGGAGATGATATTTAATAAAATAAGTAGAAATCCACTAAAAGTTTTGTTTGGTTATCTTGCAATCCCGAGATAATCGTCTCCATGCTCCAAATCCATTTTAAAGCCATTTTTAAGGCATTTCGCGCATACATGAAATGAACACATTTTTCTCCAAAACTATAACAGATGCAAGCTTGTCCTGTTTGGTGGAGATGATATTTAATAAAATAAGTAGAAATCCACTAAAAGTTTTGTTTGGTTATCTTGCAATCCCGAGATAATCGTCTCCATGCTCCAAATCCATTTTAAAGCCATTTTTAAGGCATTTCGCGCATACATGAAATGAACACATTTTTCTCCAAAACTATAACAGATGCAAGCTTGTCCTGTTTGGTGGAGATGATATTTAATAAAATAAGTAGAAATCCACTAAAAGTTTTGTTCGGTTATCTTGCAATCCCGAGATAATCGTCTCCATGCTCCAAATCCATTTTAAAGCCATTTTTAAGGCATTTCGCGCATACATGAAATGAACACATTTTTCTCCAAAACTATAACAGATGCAAGCTTGTCCTGTTTGGTGGAGATGATATTTAATAAAATAAGTAGAAATCCACTAAAAGTTTTATTTGGTTATCTTGCAATCCCGAGATAATCGTCTCCATGCTCCAAATCCATTTTAAAGCCATTTTTAAGGCATTTCGCGCATACATGAAATGAACACATTTTTCTCCAAAACTATAACAGATGCAAGCTTGTCCTGTTTGGTGGAGATGATATTTAATAAAATAAGTAGAAATCCACTAAAAGTTTTGTTTGGTTATCTTGCAATCCCGAGATAATCGTCTCCATGCTCCAAATCCATTTTAAAGCCATTTTTAAGGCATTTCGCGCATACATGAAATGAACACATTTTTCTCCAAAACTATAACAGATGCAAGCTTGTCCTGTTTGGTGGAGATGATATTTAATAAAATAAGTAGAAATCCACTAAAAGTTTTGTTTGGTTATATTGCAATCCCGAGATAATCGTCTCCATGCTCCAAATCCATTTTAAAGCCATTTTTAAGGCATTTCGCGCATACATGAAATGAACACATTTTTCTCCAAAACTATAACAGATGCAAGCTTGTCCTGTTTGGTGGAGATGATATTTAATAAAATAAGTAGAAATCCACTAAAAGTTTTGTTTGGTTATCTTGCAATCCCGAGATAATCGTCTCCATGCTCCAAATCCATTTTAAAGCCATTTTTAAGGCATTTCGCGCATACATGAAATGAACACATTTTTCTCCAAAACTATAACAGATGCAAGCTTGTCCTGTTTGGTGGAGATGATATTTAATAAAATAAGTAGAAATCCACTAAAAGTTTTGTTTGGTTATCTTGCAATCCCGAGATAATCGTCTCCATGCTCCAAATCCATTTTAAAGCCATTTTTAAGGCATTTCGCGCATACATGAAATGAACACATTTTTCTCCAAAACTATAACAGATGCAAGCTTGTCCTGTTTGGTGGAGATGATATTTAATAAAATAAGTAGAAATCCACTAAAAGTTTTGTTTGGTTATATTGCAATCCCGAGATAATCGTCTTCATGCTCCAAATCCATTTTAAAGCCATTTTTAAGGCATTTCGCGCATACATGAAATGAACACATTTTTCTCCAAAACTATAACAGATGCAAGCTTGTCCTGTTTGGTGGAGATGATATTTAATAAAATAAGTAGAAATCCACTAAAAGTTTTGTTTGGTTATCTTGCAATCCCGAGATAATCGTCTCCATGCTCCAAATCCATTTTAAAGCCATTTTTAAGGCATTTCGCGCATACATGAAATGAACACATTTTTCTCCAAAACTATAACAGATGCAAGCTTGTCCTGTTTGGTGGAGATAATATTTAATAAAATAAGTAGAAATCTACTAAAAGTTTCGTTTGTTTATATTGCCATCCTGAGATAATCGTCTCCATGCTCCAAATCCATTTTAAAGCCATTTCAAAGGCATTTTGCGCATACATGAAATGAACACATTTTTCTCCAAAACTATAACACATGCAAGCTTGTCCTGTTTGGTGGAGATGATATTTAATAAAATAAGTAGAAATCCACTAAAAGTTTTGTTTGGTTATCTTGCAATCCCGAGATAATCGTCTCCATGCTCCAAATCCATTTTAAAGCCATTTTTAAGGCATTTCGCGCATACATGAAATGAACACATTTTTCTCCAAAACTATAACAGATGCAAGCTTGTCCTGTTTGGTGGAGATGATATTTAATAAAATAAGTAGAAATCCACTAAAAGTTTTGTTTGGTTATCTTGCAATCCCGAGATAATCGTCTCCATGCTCCAAATCCATTTTAAAGCCATTTTTAAGGCATTTCGCGCATACATGAAATGAACACATTTTTCTCCAAAACTATAACAGATGCAAGCTTGTCCTGTTTGGTGGAGATAATATTTAATAAAATAAGTAGAAATCTACTAAAAGTTTCGTTTGTTTATATTGCCATCCTGAGATAATCGTCTCCATGCTCCAAATCCATTTTAAAGCCATTTCAAAGGCATTTTGCGCATACATGAAATGAACACATTTTTCTCTAAAACTATAACAGATGCAAGCTTGTCCTGTTTGGTGGAGATGATATTTAATAAAATAAGTAGAAATCCACTAAAAGTTTTGTTTGGTTATCTTGCAATCCCGAGATAATCGTCTCCATGCTCCAAATCCATTTTAAAGCCATTTTTAAGGCATTTCGCGCATACATGAAATGAACACATTTTTCTCCAAAACTATAACAGATGCAAGCTTGTCCTGTTTGGTGGAGATGATATTTAATAAAATAAGTAGAAATCCACTAAAAGTTTTGTTTGGTTATCTTGCAATCCCGAGATAATCGTCTCCATGCTCCAAATCCATTTTAAAGCCATTTTTAAGGCATTTCGCGCATACATGAAATGAACACATTTTTCTCCAAAACTATAACAGATGCAAGCTTGTCCTGTTTGGTGGAGATGATATTTAATAAAATAAGTAGAAATCCACTAAAAGTTTTGTTTGGTTATCTTGCAATCCCGAGATAATCGTCTCCATGCTCCAAATCCATTTTAAAGCCATTTGTAAAGCATTTCGCGCATACATGAAATGAACACATTTTTCTCCAAAACTATAACAGATGCAAGCTTGTCCTGTTTGGTGGAGATGATATTTAATAAAATAAGTAGAAATCCACTAAAAGTTTTGTTCGGTTATCTTGCAATCCCGAGATAATCGTCTCCATGCTCCAAATCCATTTTAAAGCCATTTTTAAGGCATTTCGCGCATACATGAAATGAACACATTTTTCTCCAAAACTATAACAGATGCAAGCTTGTCCTGTTTGGTGGAGATGATATTTAATAAAATAAGTAGAAATCCACTAAAAGTTTTGTTTGGTTATCTTGCAATCCCGAGATAATCGTCTCCATGCTCCAAATCCATTTTAAAGCCATTTTTAAGGCATTTCGCGCATACATGAAATGAACACATTTTTCTCCAAAACTATAACAGATGCAAGCTTGTCCTGTTTGGTGGAGATCATATTTAATAAAATAAGTAGAAATCTACTAAAAGTTTCGTTTGTTTATATTGCCATCCTAAGATAATCGTCTCCATGCTCCAAATCCATTTTAAAGCCATTTCAAAGGCATTTTGCGCATACATGAAATGAACACATTTTTCTCCAAAACTATAACACATGCAAGCTTGTTCTGTTTGGTGGAGATGATATTTAATAAAATAAGTAGAAAACCACTAAAAGTTTTGTTTGGTTATCTTGCAATCCCGAGATAATCGTCTCCATGCTCCAAATCCATTTTAAAGCCATTTTTAAGGCATTTCGCGCATACATGAAATGAACACATTTTTCTCCAAAACTATAACAGATGCAAGCTTGTCCTGTTTGGTGGAGATGATATTTAATAAAATAAGTAGAAATCCACTAAAAGTTTTGTTTGGTTATCTTGCAATCCCGAGATAATCGTCTCCATGCTCCAAATCCATTTTAAAGCCATTTCAAAGGCATTTTGCGCATACATGAAATGAACACATTTTTCTCCAAAACTATAACACATGCAAGCTTGTCCTGTTTGGTGGAGATGATATTTAATAAAATAAGTAGAAATCCACTAAAAGTTTTGTTTGGTTATCTTGCAATCCCGAGATAATCGTCTCCATGCTCCAAATCCATTTTAAAGCCATTTTTAAGGCATTTCGCGCATACATGAAATGAACACATTTTTCTCCAAAACTATAACAGATGCAAGCTTGTCCTGTTTGGTGGAGATGATATTTAATAAAATAAGTAGAAATCCACTAAAAGTTTTGTTTGGTTATCTTGCAATCCCGAGATAATCGTCTCCATGCTCCAAATCCATTTTAAAGCCATTTTTAAGGCATTTCGCGCATACATGAAATGAACACATTTTTCTCCAAAACTATAACAGATGCAAGCTTGTCCTGTTTGGTGGAGATGATATTTAATAAAATAAGTAGAAATCCACTAAAAGTTTTGTTTGGTTATCTTGCAATCCCGAGATAATCGTCTCCATGCTCCAAATCCATTTTAAAGCCATTTTTAAGGCATTTCGCGCATACATGAAATGAACACATTTTTCTCCAAAACTATAACAGATGCAAGCTTGTCCTGTTTGGTGGAGATGATATTTAATAAAATAAGTAGAAATCCACTAAAAGTTTTGTTTGGTTATCTTGCAATCCCGAGATAATCGTCTCCATGCTCCAAATCCATTTTAAAGCCATTTTTAAGGCATTTCGCGCATACATGAAATGAACACATTTTTCTCCAAAACTATAACAGATGCAAGCTTGTCCTGTTTGGTGGAGATGATATTTAATAAAATAAGTAGAAATCCACTAAAAGTTTTGTTTGGTTATCTTGCAATCCCGAGATAATCGTCTCCATGCTCCAAATCCATTTTAAAGCCATTTTTAAGGCATTTCGCGCATACATGAAATGAACACATTTTTCTCCAAAACTATAACAGATGCAAGCTTGTCCTGTTTGGTGGAGATGATATTTAATAAAATAAGTAGAAATCCACTAAAAGTTTTGTTTGGTTATCTTGCAATCCCGAGATAATCGTCTCCATGCTCCAAATCCATTTTAAAGCCATTTTTAAGGCATTTCGCGCATACATGAAATGAACACATTTTTCTCCAAAACTATAACAGATGCAAGCTTGTCCTGTTTGGTGGAGATGATATTTAATAAAATAAGTAGAAATCCACTAAAAGTTTTGTTTGGTTATCTTGCAATCCCGAGATAATCGTCTCCATGCTCCAAATCCATTTTAAAGCCATTTTTAAGGCATTTCGCGCATACATGAAATGAACACATTTTTCTCCAAAACTATAACAGATGCAAGCTTGTCCTGTTTGGTGGAGATGATATTTAATAAAATAAGTAGAAATCCACTAAAAGTTTTGTTTGGTTATCTTGCAATCCCGAGATAATCGTCTCCATGCTCCAAATCCATTTTAAAGCCATTTTTAAGGCATTTCGCGCATACATGAAATGAACACATTTTTCTCCAAAACTATAACAGATGCAAGCTTGTCCTGTTTGGTGGAGATGATATTTAATAAAATAAGTAGAAATCCACTAAAAGTTTTGTTTGGTTATCTTGCAATCCCGAGATAATCGTCTCCATGCTCCAAATCCATTTTAAAGCCATTTTTAAGGCATTTCGCGCATACATGAAATGAACACATTTTTCTCCAAAACTATAACAGATGCAAGCTTGTCCTGTTTGGTGGAGATGATATTTAATAAAATAAGTAGAAATCCACTAAAAGTTTTGTTTGGTTATCTTGCAATCCCGAGATAATCGTCTCCATGCTCCAAATCCATTTTAAAGCCATTTTTAAGGCATTTCGCGCATACATGAAATGAACACATTTTTCTCCAAAACTATAACAGATGCAAGCTTGTCCTGTTTGGTGGAGATGATATTTAATAAAATAAGTAGAAATCCACTAAAAGTTTTGTTTGGTTATCTTGCAATCCCGAGATAATCGTCTCCATGCTCCAAATCCATTTTAAAGCCATTTTTAAGGCATTTCGCGCATACATGAAATGAACACATTTTTCTCCAAAACTATAACAGATGCAAGCTTGTCCTGTTTGGTGGAGATGATATTTAATAAAATAAGTAGAAATCCACTAAAAGTTTTGTTTGGTTATCTTGCAATCCCGAGATAATCGTCTCCATGCTCCAAATCCATTTTAAAGCCATTTTTAAGGCATTTCGCGCATACATGAAATGAACACATTTTTCTCCAAAACTATAACAGATGCAAGCTTGTCCTGTTTGGTGGAGATGATATTTAATAAAATAAGTAGAAATCCACTAAAAGTTTTGTTTTGGTTATCT